>NC_057798.1:555091311-555376257 GCF_018294505.1 Triticum aestivum | reverse complement strand
GAACGGGCGGCGGGGCGATGGTCGGTTCGGGGCGGGAACGCTCCAGGACGGCTGCGCGCGGAGAGGGGCGCCGGCGCCGAGAAGCTTGGCGATGGCGGCGGAGGGGACGGCTGCCAGCAGCGGTGGCGCAGCTCGCCGGCGGCGGGACCGGAGGGCAGGGAGGCGGAGTGGGGTGCTGCTCGGGGCGGCTGGGCCCCGATGGGCTCAGCGGGCCCGCCCCGGGCCTGGCGGGCCAGTGGCGGCGCGTGATGGCTGGGCCAGATGGTGGTGGCGGGTTCGTCGGGGATGGCGGCGCTGGACGTGTCCGGCGGCGTAGAGGAGGGTGGATCTAGGGTTAGGGTGGAAATCATCCGTGAATTTCGGGGGGAGGGGCTAATTTATAGATTCTGGGAGCTAGGAGAGTCCAAATGGGGTGCAGTTTTCGCCCACAGATCGTGATTGAACGACTGAGAGCATGGAGGGGGTTTGGATGGGTTATTGGGATGTTTTGGAGGGGTGTTGGGCTGCACCCAAAAGAGGCCTTTACGGTTACCCGGTTAACCGTTGGAGTATCAAACATACTCCAAATGGCACGAAACTTGACAGGCGGTCTACCGGTGGTGTACCAAGGACGCTTGGCAAATCTCGATCCATTCGAAGAATGTTTAACACCCGCTGACGAAAAGAGGCAAAAAGGGGGCGCCGGAGGACATATGAGTGTCGGATTGCAAAACGGACAACGGGGAAAAATGCTCGGATGCATGAGACGAACACGTATGCAAAAATGAGATGCACAGGATGACATGGCAAAGTGCCACACGCAAGCAAATGACATGGCAACAACGACGAATAACTGGCAAACACCTGGCTCATCGGATCCAGGGCGTTACATTAGGCAGTTTGCTCTAGTGGTTCACTTATATCTTTTTAGAGCAGGGCGGTGGCTTTATTTCATAGAAATTGATGAATTCTCATGCTTCACTTATATGATTTTGAGAGTCTTAAACAGCATGGTAATTTCTTAGGTCATTAATTTAGTTCTAATATGATAGGCATCCAAGAGGGATATAATAAAAACTTTCATATAAAGAGCATTGAATATATGAGAAGTTTGATTCCTTGCGTTTGTTTTGAGATATAAATATGGGATATTAGAGTAATGCTAGTGAGTAATTGTGGATTGGTAGAAATACCTGTGTTAAATTTTGTGATTCCTATCACATGCACGTATGGTAAACCGTTATGTGATGAAGTCGGAGCATTATTTATTTTTCATTGTCTTCCTTACGGGTGGCGGTCGGGGACGAGCGATGGTATTTTGCTACCAATATATGCCCCTAGGTGCACGCGTGTAGTACTTTGTTTCGATGGTTATGTGAGTTCTTTATGACTAATGTTGAGTCCATGGATTATACGCACTCTCACCCTTCCACCATTGCTAGCCTCTCTAGTACCGCGCAATTTTCGCCGGTGCGTTAAACCCACCATATACCCTTCCTCAAAATAGCCACCATACTTACCTATTATGGCATTTCCATAGCCATTCCAAGATATATTGCCATGCAACTTCCACCGTTCCATTTATTATGACACATACCATCATTGTCATATAGCTTTGCATGATCATGTAGTTGGCATAGTATTTGTGGCAAGGCCACCGTTCATATTTTTTATACATGCCACTCTTCATCATTGCACATCCTGGTACACTGCCGGAGGCATTCATATAGAGTCATATCTTGTTCTAGTATCGAGTTGTAATTCTTGAGTTGTAAGTAAATAAAAGTGTGATGATCACCATCACACGAACATTGTCCCATGTGAGGGAAGTATGATGGAAGCTATGATTCCCTCAGAAGTTGGGATGAGTCTCCAGACTTTATAAAAAATAAAAGAAGCCAAAGAAGCCCAAATAAAAAAGGGGCCAAAGAAGCCCTAAAAGAAGAAAGAGAAAAAGAGAGAACAGAAAATGTTACTATCCTTTTTCTATAGTTGTGCTTCAAAGTAGCACCATGATCTTCAGGATAAATGGTCTCCTATTTTGTCACTTTCATATACTAGTGGGAATTTTTCATTATAGAACTTGGCTTGTATATTTCAGTGATGGGCTTCCTCAAATTGCCCTAGGTCTTCATGAGCAAGAAAGTTGGATGCACACCCACTTAGTTTCTTTGTGAGCTTTCATACACTTATAGCTCTAGTGCATCCATTGCATGGCAATCCCTACTCACTTCCATCGATAGCAATTTATGGGCATCTTCATAGCCCATTAAAAATTTACCTAGTTGTGAGACTTTCTCCTTCTTTTTGTCTTCTCCAAAACCACCATATTCTATTCCACCTATAGTGCTATATCCATGGCTCACGATCATGTATTGCGTGAAAGTTGAAAAAATTTGTGAACACCAAACGTATGAAACAATTGCTTGGCTTGTCATCAGGGTTGTGCATTATGAAATACTTTGTGTGATGCAGATGGAGCATATAGCCATGCTATATAATTTTGTAGGGATAACTTTCTTTGGCGTCTTATTATGAGAAGACATGATTGCTTTATTAGTATGCTTGAAGTATTATTGTTTTTATGTCAATATTAAACTTTTGTTTTGAATCTTATGGATCTAAATATTCTTGCCACAATAAAGAAGATTGCATTGACAAATATTAGGTAGCATTCCCCATCAAATTTTTTGTTTTTATTACTTACCCACTCGAGGACGAGCAGGAATTAAGCTTGGGGATGCTTAATACGTCTCCAACGTATCTATAATTTTTTATTGTTCCATGCTATTATATTATCTGCTTTGGATGTTTTATATGCATTAATATGCTATTTTATATTATTTTTGGGACTAACTTATTAACCTAGAGCAAGTGCCAGTTTCTACTTTTTATTTGTTTTTGAATTTTACAGAATTGGAATATCAAACGGAGTCCAAATGGAATACAACTTTACGATGATTTTTCTTGGACCAGAAGACACCCAGAATACTTGGGGAGAGGGCCAGAAGAATCCCGAGGGAGCCACAAGCCCTCAAGGCGCACCCAGGGGGGCACCCTTGACTTGTGGGCCCCTATGGAGTCCCCTAACCCTAACTCCGCCTCTATATTTTCTCAAATATTCCGCAAACATCAAAAGCGTCCATTGAGGGAGTCTTGGATAAGGGGGTATCCGGACAGCCGGACTATATACTTTGGTCGGACTGTTGGACCGTGAAGATACAAGACTCAAGACTTCGTCCCGTGTCCGGATGGGACTCTCCTTGGCGTGGAAGGCAAGCCTGGCGTTTCGGATGTAGATATCCTCCTCTGTAAACCAACTTTGTGTAACCCTAGCCCCCTCCGGTGTCTATATAAACCGGAGGGTTTCGTCCGTAGGACACAACAACAATCATACCATAGGCTAGCTTTTAGGGTTTAGCCTCTCTGATCTCGTGGTAGATCAACTCTTGTAATACTCATATCATCAAGATCAATCAAGCAGGAAGTAGGGTTTTACCTCCATCGAGAGGGCCCGAACCTAGGTAAACATCATGTCCCCTGCCTCCTGTTATCATTAGTCTTAGACGCATAGTTCGGGACCCCCTACCCGAGATCCACCGGTTTTGACACCGACATTGGTGCTTTCATTGAGAGTTCCACTGTGCCATCACAATAAGGCCTGATAGCTCGTCTCGTTGTCAAAGACAACATCACCTCCTGGGGAGCCCTGGCTTTAGGCCAAACCCTCTGCCTGGGCCGCTTCGTTATGACCGCCCGATCGGCTGTTGCACCGACAATGACTTCTCAGGTCATTAAAAATAGCGTCCATGTCGATTTGGAATTCCCCGAACAGATGGACCCAATGGAGCTCTTCTCCCTCAATGAGCTCTTGGATCGCATCGCCGCCCTGTGCGTCGCTACGGACTATGACCGGATTGGTCTTAAACCTGATCAAAGGGAGATTCACTCTCCACCGGTCACCCACGAGATAGCGGTAGTGGAAGAGCATCATCCTAATTCTCCCTCCACTATGAGGATGAACTATGTCCGGATTTCCGAGCTCTCCGAGCCGGACACCCGCTCGCGGGAGGACATGACCCCGGTCCCGGACTCAGGATCGCGGGGCGGGCCAAAGAAATCAGGCAACACCCCAGAACTCGAGCCGTTAAGCTCGGAAGCTCCTTTGCCCCTGGGTCCCAGATTGGGTCGGAATTCGGATTCAAATCTTCCCACCCACCCAGATTTATCCAATCTTTCCCATATCAGACAAGAGCCCCAAGAAACAGTACATCATTACTGGGCCAGATTCCTCCTTGTGATAAACAGGGTCATGGACTGTCGCGAGGCAGATGAAATCTCCCTCTTTTGTAAAAATTGCACGGACAAAGGGATCCTCAATGCTATAAGTCGCCGTGAAATAGTACACTTCGCTGACTTAGCAGCCATAGTGGAAAAATACTACGCGATGGAAAGCACCTGGAAAACCCAAACAAGTTTCTGGGACAATCCGGCTCTAGCCAAATCCTCTGTCCGACTAAAAGGGTAAACTCTCGTAAGTCACCCGATTCAAGTACCAAGAAAATAAAGCCCGCCGTAAGGCACGGAGCCGTATTGGAAGGATGGCTAAACGGGCCGTGCAAGATTCACAGCACACCGGATACTATGCCAACGCATAGCCTGAGCATGTTGGATACTCCGGCAGGTAGCAAAGAGCAGCGAGGATCTCCTCATAAAACATACAGCAGAGCAACATCCCGCCGGAAACAACAATACGGTATTTACAGTCTTCGAGACTTTCGCCTCAAATAATAGGCACAAGCGAGCTCAGCGCAGCCTCGCAGAAGTTTGCCACGTGGCAACAATAAACCCATGGAACGACACGGCTATAACTTACAATGCCAGTGACGAACCTCAATTCCGAATAGTCCGAGCACCAGCCGCTTTGGTCTTTAGCCCAATCATGGATGGCTTCAGACTTACTAAAGTGCTCATGGACGGTGGAAGCAGACTAAACCTCATCTATGAGGAAACACTTAACAAGATGGAAATTGACAAGAGCCGCATTGAATGGAGCAGCACGACCTTCAGGGGAATCATCCCTAGTCGGGAGGCACAATGCGCGGGAAAAATCACACTAGATGTGGTATTCGGCACGCCGGAGAATTACGGGTCCGAAGAAATTACATTCCAAGTGGCCCCGTTCAGCAGTGGATACCACGCCCTCTTGGGGCGGGACGCTTTCACGAGCTTTCAGGCTATACTCCACTACGGGTACATGAAGCTCAAAATGCCCGGGCCAAATGGAATCATCACTCTAGCTAGCAATCCAGACGTCGCACTCCACGCCAAAAATAAAACCGCCGCCCTCGCCCTGGAGGCATTGTCAGAAGCCCTCGCGGACAAAGAACTGACAACACTACGAGCAACAGTAGACAGAGACGACGTGATACTCGACAAGTGACCTAAATCCACCTCCTTCAAACCAGCGGACGATCGAGATAGTCAAATTCGAGGTCCACCCAACGGACCCTTCGAAGACCGCTTCCATCGGGACACAGCTGAACCCCACAATAGACGCCGCACTGCGAGACTTCCTGCATGAAAATTGGGACATTTTCGCCTGGTATCCTTTAGACATGTCGGGCATCCCATGTAGGCTGGCTGAACACAACCTCAACATACTAAAAGGATACAAGCCAGTCAAGCAGACTCTTAGACGCTTCTCCAAGCCTAAGCGACAAGCCATGGGGGAAGAGCTAGCCAAGCTACTCGAGGGCCGATTCATCAGAGACATCAAACATTCGGATTGGCTAGCAAACTTGGTAATGGTACCAAAAAAGGACAAATCCTAGCGCTTGTGTGTCGATTTCAAAGACCTCAATAAATCTTGCCCTAAGGATCCCTTCCCCCTCCCCCGCATTGATCAAATAATCGATGCCACCGCAGGACACGACTCATTGTGTTTCCTCGAGGCATACTCCGGATACCATGAAATAAAGATGGCGGAGTCCGACCAGGCTGCAACAACCTTCACCACTCCGTACGACCCCTTCTGTTTCAACACCATGCCCTTCGGGCTAAAAAACGTCGGCGCAACCTACCAATGCATGATTCAGACATGCCTGGAAAAACAAATCGGCAAGACAATCGAGGCCTACATAGACGACATGGTCGTCAAAACAAGACGCGTCGAAACCTTAATAGACGACTTGAGGCTTACGTTCGATAATATCCGAACATACGACATCAAGCTCAACCCGGAGAAGTGTGTCTTCGGAGTACCCTCCGGAAAGTTGCTCAGCTTCATCGTTTCCAATAGAGGAATTGAAGCCAATCCAGAAAATATCCGAGCTCTGTCACAGTTGGCTACCCCAACAGACCTCAACCAGATCCAGAAACTAACTGCATGTGTGGCTGCCTTAAGCCGCTTTATCTCCCGCTTAGGAGAAAAGGGACTACCCCTGTATCGCCTTCTTAGACGCACCGAACACTTCGAGTGTACAGATGCATCCATGGCCGGAGTGGAAGAAATAAAGGCACTCTTGGCCACCAACCCAGTCCTAACTGCGCCAAACATTGGCGAACCCATGCTATTATCCATAGCCGCAACAAACCAAGTTGTGAGCGCAATGCTCGTCGTCGAACGAGAGGCAGACGGACACAAGTTCCCGCTCCAAAAGACAGTATATTACGTGTCCACGGTCCTCACTCCATGTAAATCTCGGTACCCGCACTATAAAAAGATAGCGTATGCGGTTTTCATGGCATCCCGGAAACTACGACACTACTTTCAGGAGTGTTCAATTACGATGGCCTCCTAAGTACCACTCAATGACATAACAAATAACTGCGACGCAACAGGCCGAATTGCTAAATGGGCTATTGAGCTCCTTCCGATCGACATAACATACAAACCATGGCGGGCCATTAAGTCGCAAGTACTAGCTGACTTTGTCGCCGACTGGACAGAGGCCGAACTCCCTAAAGAGTACGGCGTGTACTCAAATTGGATCATGCATTTCGAGAGATCCAAAATGCTAGTTGGATTGGGAGCAGGTGTCGTCCTGACATCCCCCACCGGGGATACGGTACAGTATGTCCTCAAATACTATATACAGATTCCAACAATGCCGTCGAATACGAGGCTCTATTGCATGGTCTTTGGATGGCGGTCTCCATGGGCATTCAATGCCTCAAAGTGCACGGGGACTCAAACCTCGCAATATCTCAGGTAAATGGAGACCTTGACGCCAAGGACCCGAAGATGGCGGCTTATCGCAATGTCGTCCTCAAGATGTAAGCTCGGTTCGAGGGGCTCGAATACCACCATGTGGTCAGAGAAAATAATCAAGCGGCCGATATCCTCGCCCGCATTGGCGCTAGATGCGACCCCGTCCCACCTAATATCTTCTTAGAAAGGTTGTTCCAGCCGTCCGTGGCATGGGAAGGGGAGTCCAGTACTATTAGTCCGGCTCCAAACACAACCCCAGATTCTGAACCTTCAGACGTAATCGGAGGCTCGGCCAACGCAATAACATCTTCGACCCACGAAATAATGGCTGTCATCGCCCCGTGGACCGAGCCCTTCTTGGCCTACCTCAATAGGCAAGAGCTCCCCGAGGACCAAAATGAGGCACGTTGTATTGTGCGGCGCTGTAAAGCCTACAAAGTCCATGAAGGAGAACTCTACAAGAAGAGCTCCACCGGAGTGCTCCAACGATGCATCTCCGAAGAGGAAGGGCGGCAGCTCTTAGCCGAAATCCATTCCAGACTAGGCGGGCACCACACGGCAGCCCGAGCTCTCGTGAGCAAGGCCTTTCGGACAGGATTCTACTAGCCGACAGGCCGGGCGGACGCACAGGCACTCGTCCAACATTGCGTTGGTTCTCAACTATTTGCCAATCAGAGCCATATGAACCCTACTGCTCTCGAAACAATCCCCATAACTTGGCCCTTCGCGGTCTGGGGGCTGGATATGGTAGGACCCCTTAAAGGGGGAAGCCATAAGAAAGATACTTATTGGTCATGGTGGACAAGTTCACCAAATGGATAGAAGTCAAACCAGTTAAAACGGCCGAATCCGGACTAGTGATAGACTTCATATCGGAGGTTGTACACTGCTACGGTGTCCCCCACAGTATAATCACGGACAATGGCTCCAATTTTACAGCCGAAGAGGTAAAAGCCTGTTGCGTCAAAATAGGCATTAAGCTCGACTACGCCTCTATCTATCACCCCCAAACAAACGGTCAAGTTGAACATGCAAATGGTCTTATCATGAGCGGCATCAAACCCAAACTAGTGCGATCCTTGAAGGAATCAGACACGCATTGGGTCGAGGAACTCGACTCCGTACTCTGGGGGCTGCAGACCACGCCGAATGGCACTACCGGATACACACCATTTTTATGGTATACGGCGCAGAAGCAGTACTACCCTGCGACATAATTCATGACTCACCTCGCGTGCGCATGTATCAAGAGAAGGAGGCCGAGTTAGACCGGCAGGACTACTTAGATGCTTTGGAGGAGGAGCGTGATGTTGCTAAAGCCCGTTCCTGTATTCTACCAGCAACATGCTCGAAGGTATCAAAGCAGAGAAGTACGCGCCAAAACTTATAACATTGGCGAACTCGTTCTATGCCTACCTGAGAAGAAGGACAAACTCAAACCCAAGTGGGAGGGTCCCTTCATCATTGGTAAAGTTCTCACTGGAGGAGCGTACCGTCTGCGCAACGCATCTGATAACAGACTCGAGCTAAACCCATGGAACGTGGCCAGACTCCGGAGATTCTACGCCTAGTGCTGAACCCAGTGTTCATCTCCTTCACTCCGCTTCTTCAATTATGTTCCCTTTCCTCCTTTCTCTCCCCTTTTCTTTTTCTTTCTTTTCACAGCCTTAAAACTGTACGGATGCCCTGAGCATTCCGGCTGCACTATGCGTGCACACTATACCTGGGGGCTTCCTATTCGGAAGCTAAATATAACCACTTTTAATGGCTTCTTGCCAGCCACATATGCATTTTTCTTTCCATATGTGACTTTCCTTCACCATTATATGCATCGATATGACTTAAGTTTTGGCCATGCTGGGTTGCCTGGCTCTTGTATTTATGCCCTACATTCCCATTAATTCGGCTAGGGCATAAGGGGAGCACCTCTGCAATTGTTACTGCCGGTTGAGCCGGATGTGTACCTCAGACTGGGTGAAGCCGAAAGCTAGTGTTCTTAAGGGAATATTCAGTTGATGAATAAAAGATGTCCTCGTTCATAACAATGAAAAAACCCAGATGTTTTGTTTCCTGCGCTTCTGTTCGCAGATCGGACATGCACATCAATGCATGCGTACCTAGAGAAAGGAACCCTTAACGGAACTATTCTATCTGGAAGATGTTTCTTACTATCCATGTAATATAACATAACTAGTTGGGTACTTGTCTGTTCAGGCACTTATGACCCCTACGCCTGGTCTCCACGCATACCCCGTTTTTTCATAACTGTGCGGGTATTCGGACACACCCCGGACTATCAGATCCGGGGGCTGAAGCGAAAAGGTCCGCCATGACAAATGATTTTCAATCCAGCTAGGGAGTACATGAGCCCGTTCAAATTACATAATCATATCGACTGGCCGTACTCTTCCTCTATACCATCCAATAGGCTGTCTAACTTACAATCCTGCTGGGAATACTTTGCAGCTAACGCTACTTGATCATACACCAAACTAGCGGGTATCTCTTGCCCATCTGGCCCAGCCGGTCCAACTTCGGCCATATGGTTAGGGTCAGCCTTGGCATATCGCCTCTTCACCATGGCCCAAGCTTCTCTCGCACCTTGCCGGCAAGCTGACACCTTCCATAAATGGAAGCGCCGCCGTGCTCCTTTGAGCATCTCTACAAGTTCGCTCATACCTCCCGACAGGAAAGCGGACGACCACAAAGCCTGGGCAATACCCTACATCACCTGCCGAGCTCGCTCATGCAGTTGTCAAAGCTCCTGCAGCATATCGCCTGCGGAACCGGGCATCTCCTCTCCAGGGTGTCCTGTCAACATACCTGCAGACATAACTCTGTCAATACGCCTCCTCGCCGAACTATACCACAGTTTGTTCAAGCACTTACTATAAATGCCGTGTCCGCGTCGAAGCCTACGGTTCTCCTTCATGGAGTCCATGAGCTGAGCCCGAACATCTTTCAGTTCGACGCTCAGTTGGAGATTAGCATCTTGCAGCTTTATCCTCTCCTGAATAGATTGCGTCAGCATGCGTTCGCCCGCCTTCAACTGACTTCGCAGATGCAGCTCATCATCCCCCACAGTCTCTGGATTTCCTCCGGCATTGTCTGTCGAATACTTCGTCAGATTTATAAACTATGCCGAAGACGCAAACTGGTAGAGGAAATTATTACCAGAAGAAATCTTTTTGGATCCCTCTTGTTCGGCTGCATTAGCCTTCATCTGGGCCTTACACTCCTCCAGCTCTTGAGACAACTGGGTATTCTTCTCTACAAGAACCTGTGCATTTAATGATCCTTAAATCAGTTGTGCCAACTATTTCAAGTCTCAGGGGCTACCACTACACATACTTATTAAATTCTCTTACCCGTATGTCCTTCACATACTGGTCCGTTGCTTTGGCAAGTCCATCTTGAGCAGCGTGGATATAGGCATGTCCGGAATTGAAGGCATTGAACGCCTCTTCGGTAAAAATACCCCCGCGGAGTACGGCCCGTCGGCGCCGGTGATTCATGGCGCTCTCCACTTCTGAATTTGTGGCGGAAAGCATATCCGTGTCCTCCACAGGAGGACAGTCTGGCACTGTCCCCGCATCAGCCTCCACCTGTGAATCTGGTCCAGGAATCCGGCTGCCAGAAGCATGGCCGGAAGGGTCCCCGGGCATAGTCCTGCGCTTCCTGACAGGACATAATCAAAGCCGTCATGCCTCGACAGATAGACCAAATAGACCACGGGACAAGTTCAATGAATACCTCTGAGCTTGTGTGTCGCTCCTAACCGCCTTCCTTTTAAGCCTACCTTGTCTAGGCACCTCTTGCTGAGAGGCCCCCGTGGGTTCTGCACGGCATCCCGACCGCTGTTTCTATAAAAACACGGCGTGCGATCATAAGGTACGGCAAAGCAAAGGAATCCTTTCGGAAGTTTGACATTACTTACATGCGACACGGGAAGCAGTCCGGGATAATCCGCGATGGTGGCCACCAAAGAGCCATCACTGCTCGCCTGATAGAAACTCCCGTCGATGAATGCCACTGATATGTCCGGATCTTCTTTAAATCCGGGGTCGAGAGCCCGGCCGGGATCCTCCGGCTGCGGAGGGGGGCTGTTGAACTCTTTCACGGCCCTCCTTAGTTCCCGTTTTGAAACAGCAAGGTAAATAATTGTGGCAAAGAAGGTAAGAACAGATAGAGTTGAGTAAAAGACGACCACTTACCTAGCTTCGGGGGTTGTTCATGGAAAATCCATCCTGCGGTTTGATGCGGACGAACTCCTCTTCTTCTCCCTTGTACAATTCAGATAGTATCCTTGCCAGAGATGTGGCGGAGTCCGGACCTTTGCAACCATAGCGGGAGGCATCGTCTTCTCCATTGAAGTGCCACATGGGTTTTCCCCTATGTTGAAGTGGCTGCACTCCCCTTATTATGCATATTGACATAACTTCGATTATTGTCAATCCTGATTTGGCCAGTGTTTGTATCCGGCTCATCAGATAGAAGACTTCCCTGTTTTCTTCCTCCTGGGGCTCCGAGGGCGCCAGCTTTGGCGTTTCTTCTGCGGAGTATTAGTAAACTCAGGAAGGCCCATCCGGACTGGGTCCGGCAGGGGAACGCCATCAACATAAAACCACTCCGAGGGCCAGTCTTCGGACGCCTTCTTGGCAGTACCGGACAGGTATCCGTCTGGGCGATGCGCCATATTTCGCCCCGCCCACTTGATATATAGACCCCTCCTGGTTGCGGGGGACGAGGCAAAATAACCTCTTCCATAGCTCAAAATGAGCTTCGCAGCCCAGGAACAGCTCGCAGAGGGCAACGTAGCCCGCAATGTGCACTATGGAGGCGGGGTAAGACTATGCAACTAGAGACCGTAGAACTCCAGGAGCCCGCGGAGGAACGGGTGGATTGGAAACCTGACGCCTCTTAGCAGATATGGGACTAGGCATACCCGCTCCCCCCGAGATGGGTTAGGAAATCTCTCCGCTTGCTCCCCACCATTATAGGTGGCTAATACGGATCAGACGGGGACCATGTATGCGGGCGGAAGGAACCCTTTGGTCTGCAGCTAGATTAGGCGGCTGTGAGGGACGGAACACTTTTCCCAATCCCCTGGCTTCGAGCTGGGGGAGCGGCGAGCGGGGCTGCGGCGACCGGTCATGATGGAATGGCCTCTTTTGGGCGCGCTTTGCGGAATGCTTGCTTGGGGTAAGATGGTGTGATTTGGATCTGAGGATCCCCGTCACCTAAAATAGACGACTCACCTACGGGATTAGGGTGGCAATGTAAAAATGCCCCGGCCCCTCGTCTTCGATCGACACGTGGAGATGGCCATTATTGAAGCACAGAAGCCGAGCAGTACAACCTTACTGGGAGGCCGGACACTATTCGCTATGACGGGTGCACCGGATTCAGAGAAGAACCCGCCTTGCAATGCCGAAGACAATCTGCGCACCGGACTCATCGTCATTGAAGCCTGGTTTGGGGGCTACTAAGGGAGTCTTGGAGAAGGGGGTATCCGGACAGCCGGACTATATACTTTGGCCGGACTGTTGGACCATGAAGATACAAGACTCAAGACTTCATCCCGTGTCCGAATGGGACTCTCCTTGGCGTGGAAGGCAAGCTTGGCGATTCGGATGTAGATCTCCTCCTCTATAAACCGACTTTGTGTAACCCTAGCCCCCTCCGGTGTCTATATAAACTGGAGGGTTTCGTCCGTAGGACACAACAACAATCATACCATA
This sequence comes from Triticum aestivum, assembly GCF_018294505.1. Taxonomy (NCBI): domain Eukaryota; kingdom Viridiplantae; phylum Streptophyta; class Magnoliopsida; order Poales; family Poaceae; genus Triticum; species Triticum aestivum. The sequence goes on along the minus strand of NC_057798.1, from coordinate 555,363,324 downwards.
GGCTAGCTTCTAGGGTTTAGCCTCTCTGATCTCGTGGTAGATCAACTCTTGTAATACTCATATCATCAAGATCAGTCAAGCAGGAAGTAGGGTTTTACCTCCATCGAGAGGGGCCGAACCTGGGTAAACATCGTGTCCCCTGCCTCCTGTTACAATTAGTCTTAGACGCACAGTTCGGGACCCCCTACCCAAGATCCGCCGGTTTTGACACCGACATCCACCAAAATACTTTTCCGCCGCCGCAAGCCTCTGTTCTCGTGAGATCCCATCTTGGGGCCTTTTCCAGCACTCTGCCGGAGAGGGATTCGATCATAGAGGGCCTCTACATCAACCTTGCTGCCTTTTCGATGAAGCATGAGTAGTTTACCACAAACCTACATGTCCATAGCTAGTAGCTAGATGGGTTCTTCTCTCTCTCTCTCTCTCTCTCTCTCTTTCTTTGATCTTCAATACAGTGTTCTCCTCAATGTTCTTGGAGACTCTATTCCATGTAATCTTCTTTTGAAGTGCGTTTGTTGAGATCCGATGAATTTTGGATTTATGATCAGATTTTCTATGAATGTTATTTGAGTCTTCTCTGAACTCTTTTATGCATGATTAAGATATTTTTGAATTTCACTTTGAACTATCAGTTTGGTTTGGCCAACTAGATTGGTTTTTCTAGCAATGGTAGAGGTGCTTAGTTTTGGGTTCAATCTTGCGGTGTCATATTGTATTGTTGCCATCAAGGGTAAAAAGATGGGATTTATATCATATTGCTTAAGTTTATCCCTCTACAAAATGTCATCTTAATTAAGGTGTTACTCAGTTCTTATGAACTTAATACTCTAGATGCATGCTAGATAGCGGTCGATGTGTGGAGCAATAGTACTAAATGCAGAATCGCTTCGTTCTACTTGTCACGGACGTGATGCCTATATTCATGATCATTGCTTTGGATATCGTTATAACGATGCACTTTTCTATCAATTGCTCAACAGTAATTTGTTTACCCACCGTATGTCTTATTTCAAGAAAGAATCCTCTAGTGAAACCTATGGCCCCCGTGTCTATTTTCCATCATATATTTTCAGATCTATAAATAAAAAAACCAAAAATACCTTGTTGCAATTTATTTATATTTACTTTTGTTTGCTCTTTTATTTATCTTTTATACCTATCTCTATTAGATCTCACTCTTGTTCATTACCATGAACGGGTTGACAACCCCTTTTTCGCGTTGTGTGCAAGTGTTTGTTAGTTTGTCCAGGTGCATATACTGGAGACTTGCTTATGCCTCATAATGGATTCAGATACCTTGGTTCTTAACTGAGGGGAATACTTATCTCTACTTTGCTGCATCACCCTATTCTCTTCAAGGGAAAAATCAATGCAAGCTCAAGAAGTAGCACTCTCCTAACCCTAACTCCAGCACTATAAATTCCCAAATATTCCCCTTACATCTAAGGGCACACCAAAAATACTTTTCCGCCGCCGCAAGCTTCTATTCTCGTGAGATCCCATCTTGGGTCCTTTTCCAGTACTCTGCTGGAGGGCGATTCGATCACGGAGGGCCTCTACACCAACCTTGCTGACCTTCCAATGATGTGTGAGTTGTTTACCACAGACCTATGGTTTCATAGCTAGTAGCTAGATGGCTTATTCTCTCTCTTTGATATTCAATACAATGTTCTCCTCGATGTTCTTGGAGATCTATTCGATGTAATCTTCTTTTGCGGTGCGTTTGCTGAGATCGGATGAACTATGGATTTATGATCAGATTATCTATGAACATTATTTGAGTCTTCTCTAAACTCTTTTATGAATGATTAAGATAGCTTTGTATTTCTCTCCGATCTATCGATTTGGTTTGGCCTACTAGTTTGTTTTTTCTTTCAATGGGAGAGGTGCTTTCTGATGGATTCAATCTTGTGGTGTTCTCACCCTGTGACAGTAGGGGTAGCGAGGCACGTATTGTATTCTTGCCATTAAGGATAAAAATATGGGGGTTTTACCATATTGATTGGATCTACCCCTCTACATCATGTCATCTTGCTTAAGGCGTTACTTTGTTCTTATGAACTTAATACTCTAGATGCAGGCAAGAGTTGATTGATGTGTGTAGTAATAGTAGTAGATGCAGGCACGAGTCGGTCTACTTGTCATAGACGCGATGCCTATATTCATAATCATTTCCTTAGATATCGTCATAACTTTGTGCTTCTATCAATTGCTCAAAAGTAATTTGTTTACCCACCGTATGCTTTCTTCGAGAGAGAAGCCTCTAGTGAAACCTATGGCTCCGGGTCTATTTTCCATCATATATTTTCAGATCTATAAAACCGAAAACCCAAAAATACCTTGCTGCACTTTATTTGTATTTACTTTATTTTCCCTTTTAATTATCTTTTATATCTATCTCTATTAGATCTCACTCTTGCAAGTGACCATGGAGGGATTGACAACCCCTTTTTCGTGTTATGTGCAAGTGTTTGTTAGTTTGTGCAAGTGCATATATTGGGGACTTGCTTGTACCTCCTACTGGATTGATACCTTGGTTCTTAACTGAGGGAAATACTTATCTCTACTTTGCTGCATCACCCTTTCCTCTTCAAGGGAAAAATCAACGCAAGCTCAAGAAGTAGCAGTGTGTTAAACAAACTCTTAGAAACTCGAGTGCCAGTTACCAGAAGAGTCATGCCTTCATCATACATATCATTGTTCAAATAAATATTGATCGGATTATATGTGTGCCAATCCAGCAATCCATGTCCTCTTTCTTGTACACCCAATCCTCCTGCCATCCCTCTTCCCCTTGTCTCATCTCCTACCTACATAGACCAGGTGCCAAGTTGCGCACGTTCTTCTTGTCAGGCGCCACTTCATGAAGAATCCCTTTAGCATGAGATCGATGGCATTGAAATAGTTTGTCATGTCCATGTTCATGTGCTATTTGTCCTCCGGGTTTGCTGGTAGCTCATTGCACACCCCCCAGGTATCCCTTACACGGGGTGAGCCAAAATGGGCTAACTTCAAATTCCACTCCACTCTGCTCCATGGACAGAAAATCCCATCTGATCATGGTGTTTGTGCCACTGAAACATCAATCGAATTCATGTGTGCAGGTAAGGGTCACTGTCCACAATTACCAACTGTACCACCACATCGAGCGCTCGGGGTAGCGGCTGAGTTGGGTATGAGCCGAGCCCGAGTTCATCCCGATCATGACTGGAGTCGATACGACAAATCAGGGCAACTGCACCGCTTCCATGCTGCCAATGGTGCCACTCTACATTGCTGCGAGAAGAAACAGGTCATGGTGGATCTGCCGCCCGGCACGTCGCACAACAAGAAGTCCACCAACTGTCACCATGGTGGCATGCTGTCGTCGATCACGCAGAACAACAGGACGGCCACCTCACAGTTCAAGATATACATCAGTAATTTTTCCCTCAATGAGCACGACGACTCCAAGATGTTGACCGCCTTCAACATCAGTGTGTCGGGCTAAACCTACAAGAACACCACCAATGTGTCTATGACAAGGTCCAAGGTCGACAAGCAGCGCACAAACAAATTCTGCATTTGTTGGGGATATAACCCCGCGGTGTGACCCGCCCAGGAGGGGCCGGGTTACACTGTTGGCGACTCAACAAGAGAAGGCCTAGATAGGCCCAAGAAGAGAAGATATGAATACTTGAGGCTGCTCATGAGGCAGGCCTGTTGAAGGCCCAAGACCCGGCACTGATGCTATGACCCGGAGGTGTGAGCCGCCCGATGGTGGCTTGCCTAGAAAGCCAAGGTGAATTAGAACCCGAGTTTGACACATTGTGTGATCCGGCTTGGACTCTTGTAAGCCCAGGACCTCGACCTGTGTATATAAAGGCTTGACCCTGTGGCGGGTTAACTTAAGAAACAATCAATCGATAGTTAGGTCAAGTGATTCCGCTCCCTTGTAATCAAGATCCAATCAATACAGCACGAAGCGGGACGTAGGATTTTACCTTGTTGTGAGGGGCCGAACCTGGGTAATCTCGTGTCTCTCATCCCTATCAACCCCTTTAAGCTAACCTACGTTGCGATGGCTCCACACTTAAGTCCTTTCACAAGGACATCTGTCGTGACAAAGTCATGACAGTTGGCGCCCACCATACAGTTGATCTCCCCCCTGAGGCCTAGATTGAGAGTTATGAGTTAGCCATGGAGATGTTGGATGTCAATGACGGTGTATGTGCTAAATATTTTACTACGTGTTGGATGGGCCAGCTCGGACCTGGTTAAAAGGATTGCCTGCTAATTCCATTAGTTCATGGGCAGAGTTGAAAGCACGATTATTCCAAAACTCTAAAGGAACATGCAAGTAGCCTCTGATGATTATTGACCTTAATAATTGTGTGCAGCGTGAGGATGAGTTGGCCCATCATTGGGTCTGTCGGGTCTCTGCTATTATTCACTCTTGGGATAGTATTGCGTCAGGTCAAACGGTTTTGGTTTTGGAGAAGAACTGTCATTTTAGCCCCCCCCCTAAGCAGAAGCTTGGGCAGCTCAAACGTCACTATAATGACATGGGTGAGCTCATGGCGGCTCTCATAAAGTATGCTGACTCTAATACCACGAAAGATCCTGGATCTGATGATGAGAAATCCAACAAGGGAAAGAAAGGTGGTAATGGTAATGGTCAGCAACAGAATATGGCAGGGCACAATGGAAACAACCAGGGTAATGGTGGTAAGCGCAGACAACCCGATGTCGGGTCAGATCTTGTAGCCAACACCAACACTTGATATAAAAAACAGCGCCGCAATGGTAATGGTTAGCCATCCTTCAGAGGGAAGAACTTTAATATTGAGGCAATGATGAATGAGCCTTCCTAAAACACAATATACCTAATATGCCGATGACTCATGCTTGGAAAGATTGTTTTATCATGCGAGAATACAGGAATTCCAACTTTAGTCAAAATCATGGTAACAACAATGGCCTGCCTGGCGGGTCAGGTTCCAGCTCACAAGGGCATGGCTTTGGTGGTAGCGGCTCAAATCCTGGTTATCAAGGACAGGGCAGTCAGGGTGGTTATAACTAACAATCTAATCTGGGTAACCAACAGCATCAGTTAGGATATTAGAGTTATCCAAAGCATGTCAACAGTGGCCAGTATCATGTTTACACCACAAGTCTTTACAAGCGAAATCAGAAGGTTCATAAGCGCCCGGTCAGGACAGTTGAGCCAGCGGTACCTTGATACACGCGGTGGTCAGAATACCCAATCACATGGAGTCAGGAGGATCACCTGCCCCAGGTTGACAATCTAGGTCAGCTGGCATTGGTGGTAGCCCCTTAGGTCAGGGGTTATAAATTCACTAAAGTACTCATGGATAGTGGTAGCATTATCAACATATTGTATTATGACACCTTCCGCTGGATGAACTTAACTGACAAGGATCTTTAGCCGTCTTCTACAGTTTTTCATGGCGTGGTGCCTGGTAAGTCAGTGTATCCTATTGGAAAGATTGCCCTGGAGGTGGGTTTTGGTGATGACTATGACCACAGAATAGAGACGATATGGTTTGAAGTGGTCAAGATCAAGATTCGTTATCATGCCTTGTTTGTAGCTTAAGATGCCAGGGATTAAGGGTACCATTATGGTCCATGGTGATCGCAAGATTGCCTTGGAATGTGAGGAAGGAGATGATGCCTATGCTGAGTCGGCCTGTGCCACGGAGGAGCTTAAATTTTAGAAGGACAATGTTGACCCGGCTAATATGACCCCTTTAAAGAAGCCCGCTTGTGAGCGAGACCCTTGTTTGAAGTTTAAGTCGGCTGATGACGCTAAAGAGGTTGACTTCGTCCCTGGCGCCTCGTCTCAGCAGTTCACAGTGGGGGCTAATATGGATCCTAAATAGGAAAGCACGCTCATTGAGTTCATCTGTGAGAATCGGGACATCTTTGCATGGAAACCTTCTGACATGCCGGGTGTACTGAGGGAATTCACTGAGCACACCCTTAATGTGGATCCTAAGTTTAAGCCATTCAAGCAATTCCTTCATCGTTTCAATGAAGAGCGACGTAAGGCCATTGGAGAGGAGGTAACCCGGCTCTTGGTAGCTAGGTTTATTGTGGAAGTCTTTCACCCTGAGTGGTTGGCTAACCCTATGCTTGTACTCAAATAGAATGGCACATGGCGTATGTGTGTTGACTACACCGATCTTAACAAAGCTTGTCCAACTGACCCGTTTTTTCTCCCTCGTATCGACCAGATTATTGATGCCACAGCTGGTTGTGAGAGCTTATGCTTCCTGGATTCTTATTATGGTTATCATCAGATCAAGATGGCAGTTAAAGACCAAGAGAAGACGTCTTTTATCACCCCCATTGGAGTCTTCTACTATGTTTCAATGCCTTTTGGGCTTTAGAGTGATCAGGCGACTTATCAACGCTGTGTTCAAAATTGCATTCACAGTCAGATTGGGAGTAATGTGCATGCTTATGTGGATGATATTGTGGTCAAATCCAGAAAGAACGAGACTCTGCTGGATGATTTGAAGGAGACCTTTGACAATCTCCGGGTGTATAAGATGATGCTTAACCCGACCAAGTGTGTCTTTGGTGTGCCAGCAGGTAAACTATTGGGTTTTCTGGTCTCAGAGAGGGGCATTGAGGCTAACCCAAGAAGATTAAGGCCATCACTTCATTGGCTAAGCTGGCGTGTGTCAATGATGTCCAGCGCCTGGCGGGTCGTATCGCGGCTCTGAGCCGGTTTATAAGCCGCCTAGGAGAAAAGGCAATTCCTTTATAGCAGATGATGAAGAAGACATATCACTTTGTCTGGAGTGACGCTGCTGATAAGGCGTTTGAGGCACTCAAAAAATAGTTAGCTGAGCCGCCCGTCCTTGTGGCTCCGATTGAAAAAGAGCCTTTTCTCCTGTATGTGGCGGCTAATAGCAAGGCTGTCAGTGCGGCAATTGTTGTGGTGCGCAAGGAGGAGGGTAAGGAGTACCCTGTCCAGTGGCCGGCTTATTATGTCAGTGAGGTGTTGATTGAGTCCAAGCAACGGTATGCACATTGGCAGAAACTGGTATATGGGATGTTCTTGGCGAGTCGCAAGCTGAAGCATTATTTTCTTAGTCATCCTATTACTGTGGTCAGTTCTGCTCCCTTAGGAGACATTATTCAAAATAGGGAGGCCACATGCTGGGTTGCTAAGTTGGCAATTGAACTTGGACCTCATGGTTTGAAATATGTGCCAAGAATAGACATCAAATCTCAGGCTCTGGTGGATTTCATCAATCACTGGATAGAGTTGCAGACACCTGAGGAGAAGCCTGATAACACATATTGGACGATCCACTTTGGTGGGTCCAGGCAGTTGGAAGGCTCGGGGGCTGGAGTTATTTTGAATTCCCCACAAGGTGAAATTTTTTGTTATGTTTTAAGGCTAATGTTTCATTGTACTAACAGTGCAGCTAAATATGAGGCTTTACTCCACGACCTTCGTATGGCCAAGGAGATGAATTTAAGTCGGGTCAGGTGTCTGGGCGACTCAGACCTTGTGGCTGAGCAAGTCTCAGGCACATGAGATTCCAAAGACCCGCTCATGGTGGCTTATTGCCAGGTGGTTGATAATATTGCTGGTCACTTCAAGGGTTATCAGGTGGATAACCTTGATCGAAGGAAGAATGAGGCGGTTGATGACTTAAGCCATCTTGGATCTCATTGTAAGTCGGTGCCTCCTAATATTATTTTGGACGTATTGCATAGTTGATGTCTAATACGCAACCTTCTTCTTGGACGTTGTTGGGCCTCCAAGTGAAGAGGTTTGTAGGACAATAGCAAATTTCCCTCAAGTGGATGACCTAAGGTTTATCAATCCATGGGAGGAGTAGGATGAAGACGGTATTTCTCAAACAACCCTGCAACCCAATAACAAAGAGTCTCTTGTGTCCCCAACACACCCAATACAATGGTAAATTGTATAGGTGCACTAGTTCGGCGAAGAGATGGTGATACAAGTTCAATATGGATGGTAGATATAGGTTTTTATACTCTGAAAATATAAAAATAGGAAGGTAACTAATGATAAAAGTGAGCACAAACGGTATTGCAATGCTTCAAAACAAGGCCTAGGGTTCATACTTTCACTAGTGCAAGTTCTCTCAACAAGGATAACATAATTGGATCATATAACTATCCGTGAACATGCAACAAAGAGTCACTCGAAAGTCACTAATAGTAGAGAACAAACGAAGAGATTATTGTAGGGTACAAAACCACCTCAAAGTTATTCTTTTTGATCAATCCATTGGGCTATTCCTATAAGTGTCACAAACACCCCTAGAGTTTGTAGTAAAATAACACCTTAAGACACACATCAACCAAAACCCTAATGTCACCTAGATACTCCAATGTCACCACAAGTATCCACGGGTATGATTATACGATATGCATCACACATCTCAGATTAATCTATTCAAACCAACACAAAGAACTTCAATGAGTACCCCAAAGTTTCTACCGGAGAGTCAAGACGAAAACGTGTGCCAACCCCTATGCATAGATTCCCAAGGTCATGGAACCCAGAAGTTGATCACCAAAACATACGTCAAGTGAATCAATAGAATACACCATTGTCACCATGGGTATCCCACGCAATACATACATCAAGTGTTCTCAAATCCTTAAAGACTGAATCCGATAAGATAACTTCAAAGGGGAAAGTCAATCCATTACAAGAAGGTGGAGGGGGAGAATATCATAAGATCAAACTATAGTAGCAAAGCTCGTGATACATCAAGATCATGCCAAATCAATAACACGAGAGAGAGAGAGAGAGAGAGAGATCAAACACATAGCTACTGGTACATACCCTTGGCCCCGAGGGTGAACTACTCCCTCCTCGTCATGGAGAGCGCCGGGATGATGAAGATGGCCACCAGCGATGGATCCCCCCTCTGCACGGTGCCGAAACAGGGTCCCAATTGGTTTTGTGGCTACAGAGGCTTGCGGCGGCGGAACTCCCGATCTAGGTTATGTTCTGGAGGTTCGGGGATTTATAGGAGATGTTGGCGTCAAGAACAAGTCAGGGGGGGCCACGAAGAGTCAACGAGGCAGGAGGGTGCGCCCTAGGGGGGCGCACACTCCAACCTTGTGGGGCCCACGGGACTCCCCTCCGGTAACTCTTCATTCCAGTATTTTTATATTTTCCAGAAAAAATCTCAGTTGATTTTCATCGCATTCCGAGAACTTTTATTTCTACATAAAAACAATAGCACGGTAGTTCTGCTAAAAACACCGTCAGTCCGGGTTAGTTCTAATCAAATCATACCAAAATCATGTAAAACTATTATAAACATGGCATGAATACATCAAAAATTATAGATACATTGGAGACGTATCGGCATCCCCAAGCTTAATTCCTGCTTGTCCTCGAGTAGGTAAATGATAAAAAAAGAATTTTTGATGTGGAATGCTTCCTAACATATTTATCAATGTAATCTTCTTTATTGTTGCAAGAATATTCAGATCCATAAGATTCAAAAAAAAAGTTCAAAATTGACATAAAAACGATAATACTTCAAGCATACAAACAAAGCAATTATGTCTTTATCGGTGGAAAACGACACCTATGGGATCACTGGAATCCCTTCTACGGTTGTGGGGCGCAGAATCGTGAGAAGAGCGGGACTAGCGGATGGCACAAAGGGGATTTACCCAGGTTCGGCCGCAAAGATGCATAAAACCCTACGATCCTTCTTTGGTGGTCGTATTAGTGTTCTTGAGCTGTCGAACTAGCTTTGGGTGCTGCGAGGTTCAAAAGAGCCGAATCCCCCCTCAGTATGCCATGGGCCTCCTTTTATAGGCAAAAGGGGCTGCCACAGTGGCACACAGGAGGTGGAAAGTGCTACAGCGTTGCGAGGTTATCGCTAGCATTACAGGACAAGACACATTAAATGCGAGGCTTAGGTGTCCTTCACTTTATCGGGGAACGACGGGGGTGAGGCCCGTCCTGTCCGCTGCCGCGCCTCCTGGCTTCAACACGTGCCCTGGCCAGCAATGCATGCAGTGCCATGTAGGCAAGCAGGCAGCTGAGGTGGCGTGGTGGTGGAGCCTCCACGAAGGTCTACATGTTGCCACGCAGGTGCCTGCCCAGCTGGTTGGGTCAGCGGCTGCGTACAAATGGCGGTAGGAACTTGGCTGGTGCGGGCCTAGCAGTGGCCTTGCCGGGGCGCTTGGCTATGGTCTTGCCAGGGCGCTTGGCGATGGTGTTGCCGGGTGGCCCGACAAGGGTCTTGCTGTGGCGCGGCCCTGTGGGTTTCTTCGGTGGGGATGGTTGCCTTCCTATCCTCTTTTGATCTTGATTTTTCTTTGTCTGCACAAAGATCTGCATGCCACCATGAAGGTGCCTCCCGAAACCTGTCCCAATGCGACTGTTCAGCGTTGGTGGGCTCGAAGGTGGCTCGCTTAGTGGGTGTGGATGAGCTGCCTCGGCAAGGATATTTCTGGGGCTGCTGAGGCTGCCCTCGGCAAAGGTCCTTGCCGGGGCAACCTGCATTGCCCATGCGACCTTTGTGGTCTTGGTCCCTTGTTGTTTGCTTTGCTTGTCCCTGTGGCTTTGGCTTTTCTCCGGCTTTCCTCTCTTGCCTTGCTCATGTGTGGTCGTGGCAGGTGGCTCTGACTGCCCGTGCACAAGTTAAGGGGTCAAAAGCTAGGCCCCTACTTTGGTACAACGACAGGAACCCCCGGGCCTGGGTCACGCATAGGCGCACCACGTTGTTGGGCCAGGCCCAGAACGGTGCACGGGCACTCGAGGCGGATTTTACAGTGGCCACTGTTCTGCCTGCTACGCTTTCCCACGCCCTGCATGGAACGTGCGACATGGGGGTCGTGCGCGTGCGTGACGTGGGGGGCATGCGTGGGATGGCGACCGCACGCATGAGTCGCGTCGCAGTTAATGGGAAAGGAGGCCCGCGGGCGCGCTGCTCACTTTTCCCCTTTCGTGCGCCTCCCTCCATCTTGAAACCGCCGCCCCCTTTCTTCTTCCTCGAGCCCCCGCTTCTGCTCATCACCGACGCGCTTCCTCCATCCCCTTCTTTCTACGACCGCAATGGCGCACAAATCCTCCAAAGGAAAGGGGGCAGTCAAGGATGCCGGCGCGGCGAAGCCGTCGGAGAGCGAGCTCGTGGTGCGACGGGCGCAGTTTGCCCTCTTTCCCTCGACGGTCGACGTGCCCATGCTCCAGGAGTACTTCAAGGTCCTGTGGGGCGTGAAGATGGGGGGAGAGATGACGGGACATCCGGCCACACGTGTCGTCCCCGCCAGCGCCGGGCCCTCCCCAAATCGGTACCCTTTCTTCGTCGACTACTTCTCCTGCGGGCTCTATCCCCCTTTCTCTGATTTCTTCAAGGATATCATGTACACCTTCGGCTTCCGCCTCCTGGACTTCACCCCCAAATGCCGTGGCGTGTATGGCCCTTTTCGCACACCTTTGCGAGGGCTTCGACGGGGTGCATCCCAGCATGATGCTCTTCCGCCACTATTTCTCCCCTCGAATCCAAAAGGTAGGCGCCATCACCGGCAGCGTCGCTTGGATCCCAAGGGCCAAAGGAGCATACCCGGACGACGCCATGAAGGAGAGGTGGGAAGAGTGGCGGGGCCGGTGGTGCTTTATCGAGGAGGAGAAACTGCCGGCGTTCTGTGAGGTCCGTCAGGTCGCGCCGGTCCGTGGAAAGGACTGGGGCGACGTCGACGTCAACGACGAGAAGCTCACGATCGCCACCACCAGGATCCTCAGGCTTACCCGGGCCTGGCTCACCCTCGAGATGATCGGCGCGGACTTCATCCGCCGCCGGATTGCCCCTCTGCACGACAAGGGGAGGCCGGACTGGCTTTTTGTGAATGCTGCTGATATCATGCGGCTCCGCCCTGGCCTCGACCATAATCTGATAGTGCTGAGGCATGCTCATCTCTGCCGGCGAATCTTCTAGCTCGAGGTTAATGAAGAGGGCGTGATGGAGCGGTCCGACCAGGTGGCAAGGGCTGCCGCGAAGGCCGACAAGGTGGACAAGGAGCCCATCTTCAAGTTGCCGACGGGGGTGGTCCCGCTCAGCAACAACTCTCGTCGGTCGGATATCATCGCCATGATGCCGCTCTTTAATGCGCATGGCCTCGAGCCGAGCTGGGTCGAGCTTGACGAGCTTAGGGTGCAGGATTTCCTCGACACCTTGCACGAGGCATATGTCACCGACGAGCCGCGGCTTGTCCAGCACACTTCTCAGGTGGAGTTGGACTACATCACCCGCGGGTTGCGGGAAGCGAGGCTTGACGTGGAGGCCGGCAGCATCGGTGGCACGGTGGACAGTGCCGCGGCAGAAGCGGAGGAGGAGGACCTCTCCTAGTGGGCAGTGGCCGCTGGGAAGGCCAGCGGTGCCAGCGCCGCCCCCCCCCCCTTGTCGAGGACGTCGGCAACGGGGATTCCGAGGAAGATGAGGAGGAGGAGATTGCAGCCTCCGTCCCTCCGACCACCGGGAGGGGGCGAGTTCTACGGTGGGCTGCCTCTGGTGAGCCGGTTCGCCCTAGACGGGCCGCACAGCTGCGGCTGGCGCATGGAGCGGCGACGCGCTAGACGAGGGCCGCGATGACGAAGAAGGCGGCGGAAGTCGAGGCAGCGAGGAGGAAGACACCTGCTTCCTCGTCGTCCAGGCATGCTCAGACGCCACCGCCCTCCCCGCCGCCAGCAGACGTTGGCGCGGGGATTGCCTTGGACTTCGGGCCCCTCAGCCCAGACAGATACTCTGGGTCACCCAACCCAGTGAGGAAAAGGAAGGCACCAGAGGAGGAGGAGGAGGAGGAGGAGGAAGGAAATGACGAGTAAGCCTGTGCTTTTCTCCCTCATTCCTCGCACATCCCCCGACGGTGTTACTCACTTGCCTTCATTTTGCAGGGATGTGGAGACGCTGGCCCAGAGGATGAATAGGGCCCGGACGTCGACGAGTAGCCAGCCCTCGACAGGCACCTCCGGCATGCCACTGGTGGTGTCGAGCAGCCCGGACAGCAGCCCCCGGCACAGCCCCCAGCGTGAGTCCATCACCCGCCCTCCATCAGCGTGCGTTATGCGTGATGCTTCAGTGCTAACCATGACGTGGATGCATGAGGGGAGCAGCACCAAGGGGAGCCACGAAGGGTTCTCCTATCGTGCCTCCTCCGTCAACCACACCGCCCCAAGGGGCGTCCCCGGCAAGGGCACAAAGCCCTGAGGCTATGCACACGGAGGAGGAGGAGGAGAACGCATGAGCTGGTGGCTTTCCTTCGGCTCCGGATCTTGGCGGAGAAAGGGCTTCCGCCTCTCGGCCTGGCACAGGTAGGCTACCCGTTTGTTTTTGTTGACATTCTTCTTTTCCTCTTTTCCTCACCGGCTTTCGACCTTGGCTCCACCCCGTCTCTTTCTTGGTGTCCAGGCCCTTCTTCGGAGGCTGTCGACACCACCATCCAGGATGTTACCGTGGAGGCCGCGGTGGAGGCGGAGAAGATTGCTGCCGAGGAGAGCGCCAGGGGTGCCGCCGAAGACGCTGCTAAGGGGCCCACTAAATGCCCCCTTGAGGAGCGTGCCGAGGAGCCCGGCAAGGGGGCCGCCGAGGGGACCGGCAAGGCCACTGCCGAGGAGGCGGTGGTCGACGACCAGCCCTCCTCCTCCGCTGCCTCTGGCTCCGGCAAGTACCTGAAGGTGAGCGATGACCTCTTCGTCCACCTTCCAGGCGCGTCAAGCTCTAGAGCCATCGCCGAGGGGGAATTTCTTGACAATGAGGTGCTCACCACCGCCGGTTTTGACGTTGTTGATGAGTTGAGCGTCGACGGTGATGGCTCCCAGGAGGAGCAGCTGCTCCTGGCCATGGGCGCCAACTTCCGGAAACTCCAGGCTCTCCACCGCGCTCGCCTGGACAAGGCCAAGTCCAACACGGCGGTGGTGGAGAAAGTGGAGGCAGATTTTGAGGAGCGCGTCGCCAAGGCACAAGGTTGGTGGCGCCAGGTTCAGGATGAGCTGAAGGCCGCTCAGGGCGATCTGGCCAGGCGCGACCTGGAGCTCACCATGAGGCTGCCCGACATCGAGAAGGCCCAGGAAACGGCGAAGAGGCTGGCCGACAAGGCCGCAGCCGTCCGGTCCCAGCACGAGGCCGCCCTGAGGACCCAGGAGGAGGACCTTGCCGCGCGCGAGGAGAAGCTTGCCGCCACTCTCTACGGCAAGGCTGAAGAAGTGGACAAGCTCGTCCTCCAGTGGACCTAAGAGCTGGAGAGGAGGCATCAAGAGGCACTCAACGCCCTGGCTCAGGCTCACGCCGGCAAGGTGAAGGAGCTGGAGGATCAAACTCTGAAGCTGTCTCAAGAGAAGGACACGCTCAACGGCGCCCTGACAGAGGCGCAGGGCGAGATCATTTGCAAGTCTGGAGAGCTCTCCGAAGCCAATGCCTCCATCAAAGATCTCAAGCTGAAGCTAGGAGAGCTCGAGGAGGTGCTGTCGTGGGCCTTGACCCGGGAGGGACTCCTGACAAGGGAGCTGGAGGCGGAGAAGCAGCTGCTGAGGAACAAGACCGCCAACCTCGAGGATCACAAGGCCGGCGAGAAACGCTGGCTTGAGCGCCTTGCCGCCGTCGCAAACTCCGCCGCCGACCAGCTGTCCATCATGGGGGTGCCGGGCATGGAGTACACCCCGGAAGTGAACCTGAGCCCCAACGCCAGCCTGACAATATACTTTGAGAGGGTCGTTGGCTCCACTCTAATCGGGCGGCCTCCCTTGCTGAAGAGTCCCGGATTCTTTGCCAGGGGGCCATCACCAGGGTGCTCGTCAAGATAGCGCATTGGCATCCTGACCTCGACTTCAAAGCGGTGTTGAAGAGCTTGCCGGAGGACGCTGACATCGCAGCGCTCAACGAGCGTATCCAGCCCATCCTCAGCCGCATCGACAAAATCAAGAGGTTGGAGGCCCAGCGCTGGGACTGAGCACCTCATTTCTTATCGCCGCTGCAGGTTCATGACCAATACAAATGCTATCTTTAGTTAGAACCGCGCCGGCAATTTATGTAATACGACTCTGCAGTACCCTTGAAACTATGCATGTTATTTTCCTGTTAGATTTTCCTTTGTATGTATGCCCCACGTCGATTGGGTAAGCTTGCCAGCGTGTAAACCCGGGGCAGCGCCTTGAGGACGGATCCTCATTAGCCTGCCGGGTGTGCTTGCTGCCGGCAAAGCACCTCACCGCTGCCAGCGCGGCCGCTCGATCTGTCGAGCTTGACTCGAGTCAAAAATGAGAGCGTAGCTGGTGGCGGAAGGCTACCCTACCGCTCTCAACGCGGCCGCTCAAACTGTTGAGCTGGCTCGAAATAGAACAAGGGCGTTGCCAATCAAAGGAGGGCCCTTCGCGTATAGGTTTCCCATACATAGGCAGAACCACCGAGGATAACAACATTATATTTAAGGATAAAAATTTAAAGTTTAGCATGACTTAGCTCTTTCGTCGCCGCCTCGGCATCCTTCCCGCCAATGGGCAGCGCCGCCCTCTAGGCCGCTTTCTCCGCAGATGCCGTGGCGATGATGAACTGCTAGGCCTACCCCTAGGCCAGATTCTCACAAATTGCGCTCCCCTACCTGGCGCGCCAAAGATGTCAGTGGAAAACGACACCTATGGGATCACTGGAATCCCTTCTACGGTTGCGGGGCGCGGAATTGTGAGAAGAGCGGGACTAGCGGATGGGACAAAGGGGATTTACCCAGGTTCGGGCCGCAGAGATGTGTAAAACCCTACGATCCTGCTTTGGTAGTTGTATTAGTGTTCTTGAGCTCTCGAACTAGCTCTGGGTGCTGCAAGGTTCAAAAGAGCCGAATCCCCCCTCAGTATGCCATGGGCCTCCTTTTATAGGCGAAAGGGGCTGCCACAGTGGCACACAGGAGGTGGAAAGTGCTACATCGTTGCGAGGTTATCGCTAGCATTACAGGACAAGACACATTAAATGCGAGGCTTAGGTGTCCTTCACTTTATCGGGGGACAGGGGTGAGGCCCGTCCCGTCCGCCGCCGCCCCTCCTAGCTTCGACACGTGCCCCGGCCAGCAACGCATGCAGCGCCATGTAGGCAGGCAGGTAGCTGAGGTGGCGCGGTGGTGGAGCCTCCACGAAGGTCTGCATGCTGCCACCCAGGTGCCTGCCCAGCTGGTTGGGTCGGCGGCTGCGTATGAACAGTGGTAAGAACGTGGCTGGTGCGGGCCTGGCGGTGTCCTTGTCAGTGCGCTTGGCGATCGTCTTGCCGGGTGGCCCGGCGCGGGTCTTGCCGTGGCGCGCTGGCTTCCCCGGCAAGGATCTTGCCGGGGGGCCCTGTGGGTTTCTTCGGTGGGGATTGTTGCCTTCCTATCCTCTTTTGATCTTGATTGCTCGTTGTCTTCACAAAGATTTGCATGCCACCACGGAGGTGCCTCCCGAAACCTGTCCCAACGTGACTGCTCAGCGTCGGTGGGCTCGAAGGTGGCTCGCTCAGCGGGTGTGGACGAGCTGCCCCGGCAAGGATCTTGCCGGGGCTGCTGAGGCTGCTGAGGCAAGGGTCCTTGTCGGGGCAACCTGCATTGCCCGTGCGACCTTTGTGGTTTTGGTCCCTTGTTGTTTGCTTTGCTTGTCCCTGTGGCTTTGGCTTTTCTCCGGCTTCCCTCTCTTGCCCTGCTCATGTGTGGTCGTGGCAGGTGGCTCTGACTGCCCGTGCACAAGTAAAGGGGTCAAAAGCTTGGCCCCTACTTTTGTACACGACAGGAAAGATGTCGGTGGAAAACGACACCTATAGGATCACTGGAATCCCTTCTACAGTTGCAGGGCGCGGAATCGTGAGAAGAGCGGGACTAGCGGATGGCACAAAGGGGATTTACCCAGGTTCGGGCCGCAAAGATGCGTGAAACCCTACGCTCCTGCTTTGGTGGTTGTATTAGTGTTCTTGAGCTCTCAAACTAGCTCTGGGTGCTACGAGGTTCAAAAGAGCCGAATCCCCCCTCAGTATGCCATGGGCCTCCTTTTATAGGCGAAAGGGGCTGTCACAGTGGCACACAGGAGGTGGAAAGTGCTACAGCGTTGTGAGGTTATCGCTAGCATTACAAAACAAGACGCATTAAATGCGAGGCTTTGGTGTCCTTCACTTTATCGGGGGGCGTGGGTGCGGCCTGTCCCGTCCGCCGCCGCCCCTCCTGGCTTCGACACATGCCCCGGCCATCAACGCATGCAGCTCCATGTAGGCAGGCAGGTAGCTGAGGTGGCGCGATGGTGGAGCCTCCACGAAGGTCTGCATGCTACCAGGCAGGTGCCTGCCCAGCTGGTTAGGTCGGCGGCTGCGTACGGATGGCGGTAGGGACTTGGCTGGTGCGGGCCTGGCGGTGGCCTTGCCGATGCACTTGGCGATGGTCTTGCCAGGTGACTCGGCAAGGGCCTTGCCATGGCGCGCTGGCTTCCCCGGCAAGGATCTTGCCGGGGGGGCTGTGGGTTTCTTCGGTGGGGATGGTTGCCTTCCTATCCTCTTTTGATCTTGATTGCTCGTTGTCTTCACAAAGATCTGCATGCCACCACGGAGGTGCCTCCCGAAACCTGTGCCAACGCGACTGCTCAGCGTTGGTGGGCTTGAAGGTGGATCGCTCAGCGGGTGTGGACGGGCTGCCCCTGCAATGATCTTGCCGGCGCTGCTGAGGCTGCCCTTGGCAAGGGTCCTTGTCGGGGCAACCTGCATTGGCCGTGCGACATTTGTGGTCTTGGTCCTTTGTTGTTTGCTTTGCTTGTCCCTATGGCTTTGGCTTTTCTCCGGCTTCCCTCTCTTGCCTTGCTCATGTGTGGTCATGGCAGGTGGCTCTGACTGCTCGTGCACAAGTAAAGGGGTCAAAAGCTAGGCCCCTACTTTTGTACACCGACAGGAGCCCCCGGGCCTGGGTCACACATAGGCGCAGCACGTTGTTGGGCCAGGCCCAGAACGGTGCACGGGCAGTCGAGGCGGATTTTACTGCGGCCACTGTTCCGCTCGCTGCGCTTCCCCACGCCCCGCGTCGAACGCGCGACGTGGGGGTCGTGCGCGCATGACGTGGGGATGCTAGCGTCACCTTGTGGTGGACAGTACAGAGGCGGCTTGCGTGTCTCTTTGAGACCGCAGGGCCGCCCCCCATTTACTGGCATCGCTCGGGAACCGTCACTCCACGCGTCCCATTGTGCCCGCCCCTTGCGCTACGTTCGCTGCATGCAGAGCAAATGACAGGCGCAGGGGTCGTGGGTAGTCGCGCGCGCGTGGGTTGATTCCCTTGCGCCTTCAGTGGAGCGCGGAGGGCGGTCGACGGCCCCGCTTGCTGTCACTCCAAGAGGCCTGATTGGCTGGGAGGGGGCGGCCAAGCCCCTCCCTCGCCTCTTTATAACAAGGGGAGCGAGAGGGACGGTGCCCCTCAGTCCTTCGCCATCTACCTCTCCCCATTCTTGCTTCCTTTCTTCTTCTGCCATGGCGAGGAGGCGTGGCAATGCTTCATCGGTGGCGGCGAGGGTTTTGGCCAGACAATGCATCACTCCTCCCCAGGAACTCATAGCGGCAGAGCCGGCCGCTAGAGGAAGGGGGAGGGGGCGAGGCCGAGGCCGCCGTGGAGCCCGGGGGAGAGGAGGACGGGGCGGCAGATCCGCCTCGCCCCCTCCAGCAGCCCTTCCTCCGATGGAGGGCCATGCTGGGGATAATTCCTGTGAATTCTTCGTCAGGCTGCGCCATCCGCCATGCCGTCTCCTTTGCCTTCCGACCCCATTTGCGCGGGAGATGGAGCAGGATCCGCCGCAGGCGCTGCGGCTACACATGAACAGCGGCACGTGGGTCGACATCGAGTTCCGTGCCCCCCATGTCATGTATATTCACGGAGGGTGGAAAATCTTCGCTCGCCTCCACAGCTTGACGGTCGGGCTCGCTCTCCATTTCAAACTAATGGAGGGCGGCCTCCTCTCCGTCAAGATCTTCGGGCACTTCGGGACCCGCGTGAGGTGCTGCGTAGAGAGCTCCTCCGACGATGAAGAGTCCTCCTCAAGCGAGACTGGCGAGGAAGACAACAGCAGCGACGACGAGGGTAGCGGGCAGCAAGATGACGGGTCCGACTGGGCGTCGGGAGTCGCTCCGAACGGCACCGACAGCCCCATCATCCGTGTCGCCGGCTCCTTGAACTTCTCGGGGTCGCCTCCTTGGGCGGTTGGCGTAGGGAGGCTGTGGAAGAGGAAGAGGATGAGCGGCGAGGCCGTCAAGTTAGAGTACGCGGACAGCGACGCCTTCGTCGCGTGTTGGCGTCCTGCCGCCTCGTCTTCGAGCTCTGCCTTCGGCGTCGCCATCACCATCCAGCCCTCGGACGGCCACTGAGATATCCTCTTGGTGTCTCCTTCCACTCGTAGCTCGCCTAGGTGCCCCTTGTGCCCTTCTGCCTTCTTGTTCCATGTCCTGAGGAGAGGGACAAGAAAGGGATTACGGGCACCTTATATCTTTTTAGTTCTGTAAGCCTTTGGGCCTTTGTTAGCTTTATAACTTGTATTCCCCTTGTTCATGTTTTTCATCTCGTATGGACTGTACCTGTACGGGATGTTTTTTAATGAAAAAGGGACGTTCACCGGGATTACGTTCGCGGGAGAAACCCACGGCAAGGGGTGAATCCCTATCATCTTTCGAGACAATTTTTTTTTTCCGGCAACAGGCCTTGCCGTCTCCCCACCTCGCTTGACCTTTCTCACGCTCTTGGCGGGGGCAAGGATGAGGTGGGCTTAGGCCCCTCGTTCCCCTCCTCTGCTGTCGCGGCTATGACCAGATCTCGACCCAGGAAATATCCTTGGGTGCCGAAAAGAGGGAGCACGGTAGCTCAGAGATGGAACGGGGTTTCACGCATCCCAGCCCATAACAAAACGCATGATAGGGGATTAAAGACTTATCTGGATCTACAGCCCCTGGCGATCTTGGCTTGCCGTGGAGAGATCCTCGTTCTCGCAGCTCCTGGCAATTCTAGCTTGCCGAGGCCCAGGCGCCAGTCCGTTTCCTTCCTTCCAGAATAGCTCGGCAAGAATATTTACTTGTCCTACGAACCAAAGAAGACAGGGAAGGACAGAGACGCATACTCGACCTCTAAGCTTGGGGTTAGTCGCCGCCAAGCACTATCAACCCTAACCAAGGAAGAGACTCGACCTAGCATGCATGCTATAACTTAGGGCGCAAAGCGCTACATTTATTTAACCTCAGGGTCTACGCCTGGCTTTGTACAAAGGGTTACATGCCTTGCCGGCAAGGCTTGTACAAAAGGATGGCTTGACGGGAGGCTCGACAGCCGCGCCATATGGGTAAAACTTGCGAAGATGCTTGATGTTCCAGGAATTGCTCACTGGGACGGCATCTTTGATCTCCAGGCGGACTGCGCCGGGCCTGGTGACTCGCGTTACCCGATAAGGGTGTTCCCACTTTGGCATCAACTTGTTGGAATTCTTGGCCGACTGAACGTGCCAAAGAACAAGGTCGCCTTCCTCAAAGCTCCGGGCATGAACCTTGCGACTATGGTAGTGCCGCAAAGCTTGCTGGTAGCCTGCTGCTCTTACAGCCGCCCGGAGACGATCTTCCTCGAGAAGCGTTGCGTCATCCCTCCCCAATTGCTCTTGCTCAAGCTCATCATAAGCGAGCACACGAGGTGACCCGTATATGAGTTCCGTGGGGAGAATTGCTTCTGCCCCGTAAACCAGGCAAAGGGTGTTTGGCCGTTGGCTCGATTTGGCGTCGTTCTTATCGACCAAAGAACCACCGGCAATTCCTCAATCCAGCGCCTTCCGCTCTTGTGCAGCCTGTCAAAAGTTTTTGTCCTCAAGCCTCGCGGGACTTCAGCGTTTGCTCTCTCCGCTTGGCTGTTGCTCCGTGGATGCGCCACGGAGGCAAAACAGACCCTGCTGCCGAGATCCTCAATGTACTACATGAAGGCATGGCTTGTGAACTGCATGCCATTGTCGGTGATGATCTTGTTGGGCACCCCAAAATGGCAAACTAGTCCCTTGAAGAACTTGATGGCTGACTGTGTCATCACCTTCCTCACTGCCTCCACCTCTGGCCACTTTGTGAACTTGTCGATGGCAACGTACAAGTACTCAAAGCCCCCGACGGCATGGGGGAAGGGGCCCAAAATGTCGAGCCCCCAGACCAAGAAGGGCCAGGAGAGAGGGATGGTTTGATGGGCTTGGGCTGGTTGATGAAGTTTTTTCGAATGGAACTGGAACGTTTCACACTTGGTTACTAGTGCCGTTGCATCCTGGAGGGCGGTGGTCCAGAAGAAACCCTGCCAGGAAACCTTGCCGGCAAGGGCCCTTGACCCTATGTGGGAGCCACATATGCCTCCATGTATCTCTGCCAACAGCTTTAGTCCTTCCTCCCGGGAGATGCACATCAATTTCACCCCATTTGGCCTTCTTCTGTATAGCACGTTATCAATGAACTGGTACAGAGCAGACCGGTGGGCTACTCTTTCTGCCTCTTCCTGCTCCTCGGGAAGCTCTCCTTATTAAAGGAATCAAACGGTGTGTTGTGCCCATGCCGGAGCATGTGGCCTGATGGCAAGGACCAAAGGCATCTCTTCTGTCGCGGGGGCAGCCACCTCCACGACCATGACCTGAGGTCCCGCGGCGGGATTGGCATCCAAGGCAACATCTCCACCGGCAGCTTCGGGGAGCTCAGTGGGGAAGTACTTGTCGGGGCCTAGCTTCCTTCACTTGTTCCGCCCAGTCGATGGCTGAACGGATTGTTGGGTTAACTGAAGCACAAAAGTACCTGGTTCCATAGGTAGCTTGAGGGCGGCGCGCTTTGACAGGTAGTTAGCGATGTCGTTCTCCGCTCGAGGGACGTGCTCCGCTTGTATATCGTCAAAATGCTCCTCTAGTTTCCTCACTTCATCCACGTAGGCTTCCATCAAAGGGCTTTGATAATCTTTGTTGACCTGCCTGACGACGAGTTGTGAGTCGCCCCTGACGATGAGCTTTTTGACTTCGAGGTCCGCCGCGATCCTGAGACCGGCGAGCAAACCCTCGTATTCGGTGGTGTTGTTGGTTGACATCTCCCGGGGAAAGTGCATTTGGATGACGTACTTGAGGTGCTCCCCGGTGGGTGCGACAAGCAGCACACCAGCACCGGCGCCTTGCAGCGAGAAAGCCCCATCAAAGTACATGACCCAGTCGCCACTTGTTTCCTTGCTGGGGAGAGTGGTCTCTTGTACCTCTTCTTCTGGTGTCGAGGTCCATTCTGCAACAAACTCCACCAAGACTCTGCTCTAGATCGTCGAGGTGCTTTCGAACTTCAAGCCGAAACTCGACAGCTCTAGGGCCCATTCCACAATCCTTCCTATCGCATCTTGGTTGTGTAGTATCCGTTGCAATGGAAGGCGGGTAACCACGGTGATCTCGTGCGCCTAAAAGTAGTGGCGCAGCTTCCTCGAGGCCATAAGGAGGCTGAAGAGCAACTTTTGTACACCTGAGTACCTCGACCTAGCCCCCTGTAGGAGGGAGCTAACGAAGTAAACTGGGTGCTGCACCATCTTCCTTCTTTGCATCACTTCACCTGGCCACGCGGGTCTTGTCGCACTGGCGTCAGGCTTGCCGGGATCGGGCCCTGCCAGGGACTCAGTCCTGCCGGGACCGAGCCCTGCCGGGGAGGGTTCCGACCCGCCAGCCGTTGGCTCTGCTGCCGCTGCTGTCTTCCCGTCAACCTCTCTCTGGCCACCAATGCGGCGGTAACCACTTGATTTGTTGCTACTAGGTATAGCAGCAACGGCTCTTGTGGTTTAGGCGCAACTAGCACCGGGATAGAGGAAAGTTAGTTCTTCAAATCTTGCAACGCCGCCTCGGCCTCCGGGGTCCATTCCATGGGGCTCGTCTTCTTTAGGATCTTGAAGAAGGGGAGGGCACGCTCTTCGGACTTGGATATGAATCTTCTCATGGCGGCAACGCAGCCAGTGAGCCGACGCACGTGCTAGATCCGCTTGGGTGCCTCAATCTGCTCGATTTCCTTAATCTTGTCCGGGTTGGCCTCAATCCCGCGCTATGACACAAAGAACCCTAGAAGCTTGCCGGATGGGACACCGAAGACAAACTTCTCAGGGTTCAATTTGAGGTTAATCTTGTGCAGGTTCCTATAGGTCTCCTCCAGGTCTTGTACGAGCGTCGCTTTGTCCTTTGTCTTGACCACTATGTCATCCATATAAGCTTCCATATTTCTATGTAGCTGGGGTTCAAAACCAATCTGGACTACTCTTGCAAACGTTGAGCTAGCGTTCTTCAACCCAAAAGGCATCCGTAAAAAGCGGTACGTAACACATGGGGTGATGAACGCTATCTTTTCTTCGTCTTCTTTTGTCATGAAGATTTGGTGGTATTCGGAGTAGGCTTCAAGGAATGATAATAGGTCACACCCTGCCATGGAGTCAACAATCTGGTCGATGCGCAGTAGCGGGAAGGGATCCTTTGGACAAGCTTTATTGATGTCTGTGTAATCAATACACAGCCTCCACTTCCCGTTTGCCTTGCGCACTACTACCGGATTGGCCGACCACGTCGGATGGAGCACTCCTCTTACCAAGCCTACCGCCTCTAGCTTCCTAATTTCTTCCATGATGAACTCTTGCCTCTCCAGAGCTTGCTTCCTGACCTTCTGCTTGACGGGCCGCGCATGAGGACAGACAACAAGGTGGTGCTCAATCACTTTCCTGGGAACGTCGGGGATGTCGGAGGCTTTCCATGCAAACACATCAACATTCGCCCGCAAGAAAGTGACGAGCTCGCTTTCCTATTTGCTGTCGAGGGTGGAGCTTAGGATGAAAACCCCACCCGTGCCGTCCTCTTTGACGGGCACCTTCTTGGTCTTTGGCGGTGCAGCCCTGGGCTTGTTGCTTCAGTCGGCGGAGCTCTCTGGCACGTCCTCGACGGCAGCACAACACCCCAAAGAGATGCGCTTGCCAGAGTGGGTGCGAGGGGTCTCGCCAATCTTCTTCCCTCCCGGGGCTCTGTCGGCAGGAGTAGGTGCCTTGGTGGGAGCTGCTGCAACCGCTTCCTGGTAGAGTTGGTCGGTGCAAATCAACGCATCTTTCTTCTCGGAGGGGACGGTGATGATGTTCATCAGCCCGGGCATGTTCAACATGTTGTAGGCGTAATGTGAAGCTGCCATGAACTTGGCTAGTGCCGGGCGGCCGAGGATCCCATTGTATGGCAAGGGGATTTTGGCTACATCGAAAACAATCCTCTCTGTTCTGTGATTCAGCTCGCCTCTGAAGGTCATAGGCAGCATGACCTTTCCCTTCAGCTGGATCCTCCCTGGGTTAACCCCTTGGAATGTGCATGTTTCCTTGTGGTCTCCATCAGGGATCTGCAGCTTTTTGACCATGGCAGGAAAGATCAAGTTCAGGCCGGCCCCGCCATCGACCAACATCCTTGTCACCTTGAGGTTGCGGATCGTTGGGGAAACCAACAATGGCAATCCCCGACCACGGTAGTGCGGTCGGGGTGGTCCTCGGTATCAAAGATGATGGGCGTGCTGGACCATTTCAGTGGCTTCCGCGTGTTGAACGATGGCTCCACTGCTGTGATCTCACGCGCCCACTGCTTGAGCTGGCGGTGGGATGTATGCAGCAAGGCGCCACCATCGACGCACATGGCCTCTATGGCTTTCTGGAACTCATGATCGCCGGACTCGTCGTCCCCATCATGATCATCATCTTCTTGTTTCTTGTCGTGGCCCCTGGCGGGCCTCTCCTGCTGACCGTCTTTACCGCGGCGGCCTCCTTGGCCGCCATGTTTCTTGCCGGACCCCTCGGCACCATCTTGGCCCTTCTCCTTATCCCGCCGCTCATACTCGGCTTTCTGCTTCTCAGCGAGAAGCTCTACTTGTCGGCAGTGCTGGAGGTCGTGGCCCTTGGTGCGGTGGATCTTGCAGTATTGCTTGTTGGAGCCTCTTGGCTTGTCGGTGGCCGCCAAGGCACGGCAAGCGTCACACCCGTCAACCTCCTTGCCGGTGTCGCTCTCCTTGGTCTTCTTGATGGTACCAGTGTCGTCGGATCCCTCAACGGCAAGCACGACCTTGCCCTTGCGTTTCCTATTACGGCGTCGGACTTTCTTTGCTGGGGTGGCGGTATCGCCAGTGGAGTCGGTTTCCGCACCGGCATCTTCGCCGAGGTACTTCCTTCCCTGCTCAGCATGAGCACACTGATCGGCCAGAACATAGAGCTCGGCCACATCCTTAACCTTGTTCATCGCCAGTTCTTCATGCATCTTGTGATTGCGCACGTTCTGGTGGAAAGCACTGATCATGGCGGCAGGATGAACATCGGGGATGTTGTACTGCACCCGGCTGAACCTTTGGATGTACTTGCACAGGTTTTCTCCTTCCTTCTGGGGGATGATGTGTAAATCACTCGCCTGGCCATGAGCTTGGTGACCTCCAGTAAACACGCCAACAAACTCATGGCACAGATCCGCCCAAGAAGAGATGGAATCCACCGGCAAGTGCATCAACCATGACATAAAATTAGGCTTGAGTGCCAACGGGACGTAGTTGGCAAGCACCTTACCGTTGCGGGCCCCAGCATCTTGCATCGTGATGGTGTAGATGCTGAGGAACTCCGACGGGTGGGTCTTGCCATTGTACTCCTCGCCAACGTCAGGATTGAACGTACGGTGGGAGGGCCATTGGAACTTCCGTAGCTCACGGGTGAAGGCCGGACAACCCACCTCGTAAGGTAGGCCACCGTAGCCTCTCGGCACTAGGTGGTCCGTAGCGGGCCCTGCCCGCCTGTCCGACTGGTGGCGCGCGTCACGTCAGCGCTCAATCGTAGTTCGAGCGTCCTCATGAGCCTGCTCCCGGAGGACCTGGCACTGATCGCGGTTGGTTCGCGGGTCGGATGGCGCGATGGAGATATCATCACGAGCGTCGCCATGGCAAGCCGACGCCCGGGGCGGTCGGGATGGAGGCGGGTAATACACCGTGGCCGCGTCGCCTCCGGCGTGGCCTCCACTAGCACATGGCAGCACGGCGGAGCGACGGCCGACTGGTTCCGCCGGCCGCAGCCCGTCGTTGTTGGCGATGCCGACGAGGCTCCGGACGGTGGCCCTCCATTCGTCAAGCTTCTCCGTGGCGGGAGGAAAATCAAGGAGCAGCTGTGCGCGCGCTAGGGCTTCCGCTGGCATGGGTGGCGGTGAAAGCTGGGTGGACCGCGATGCACCTCGACTCCTAACCATGTTCCACCTCCATCCCGGCTCCGCAGCCATTCTCCACCTCCATCAGCACCTCGGTGCGCATGCTGGCGCTCCTCTTCATGTGATGGGCGCACGGGACTCTTCCCAGGGCGGCGCACAGGATCACCGGCAGAGTGACGATGCTCATCACGCACAACCTGAGAGGAGTGCACCATGGGCGCCGGTGTTGGCATCTTGGAGGTCGCCGTGCCGCCGCCTGGCGGGACGGTGGCACCCCTGAGGGGCCCCGCGCCGCCTGCGGGGGGCCTGACTCCGTCTCTGGAGCCCGCGACTGGTGGCTCGTCGCCTGGCGCGCGAACGGCTCCACTCGCCAGGCCTGAACCGCCAAGGTGATGTGGATGTTCGCGGGCCACGCCACGGGTTCTCTCCGCGACCGGCCCACTACTGGTCCGCACCGGTGCCGGCAACTTGGTCCCGGACGAACCGATCGCCGTGGTCGTCTTCCTCTTAGGAGCCATGGCGATGAAGAACAGCTAGGCGAACTGCTAGACCAGATTGTCATAATAGCGTGCCCCTACGTGGCGCGCCAAAGATGTCGGTGGAAAACGACAACTATGGGATCACTGGAATCCCTTCTATGGTTGCGGGGCGCGGAATCATGAGAAGAGCGGGGCTAGTGGATGGCACAAAGGGGATTTACCCAGGTTCAGGCCGCAAAGATGCGTAAAACCCTACAATCCTGCTTTGGTGGTTGTATTAGTGTTCTTGAGCTCTCGAACTAGCTCTGGGTGCTGCGAGGTCCAAAAGAGCCGAATCCCCCCCCCCCCAGTATCCCATGGGCCTCCTTATATAGGCAAAGGGGCTGCCACAGAGGCACACAGGAGGTGGAAAGTGCTACAGCGTTGCGAGGTTATCGCTAGCATTACAGGACAAGACGCATTAAATGCGAGGCTTAGGTGTCCTTCACTTTATCGGGGGACAGGGGTGAGGCCCGTCCCGTCCGCCGCCGCCCCTCCTGGCTTTGACACGTGCCCCGGCCAGCAACACATGCAACGCCATGTAGGCAGGCAGGCAGCTGAGGTGGCGCGGTGGTGGAGCCTCCACGAAGGTCTGCATGCTGCCACACAGGTGCTTGCCCAGCTGGTTGGGTCGGCGGCTGCGTACGAACGGCGGTAGGAACTTGGCTGGTGCGGGCCTGGCAGTGGCCTTGCCGGGGTGCTTGGCGATGGTATTGCCGGGGCACTTGGCGATGGTCTTGCCGGGTGGCCCGCCAAGGGTCTTGCCGTGGCAAGCTGGCTTCCCCGGCAAGGATCTTGCCAGGGGCCCCTATGGATTTCTTCGCTGGGGATGGTTGCCTTCCTATCCTCTTTTGATCTTGATTTCTCTTTGTCTTCACAAACATCTGCATGCCACCACGGAGGTGCCTCCCGAACCCTATCCCAATGCGACTGCTCAGTGTTGGTGGGCTCGAAGGTGGCTCGCTCAGCGGGTGTGGACGGGTTGTCCCGGCAAGGGTCCTTGCCGGGGCACCTGCATTGCCCGTGCGACCTTTGTGGTCTTGGTCCTTTGTTGTTTGCTTTGCTTGTCCCTGTGGCTTTGGCTTTTCTCCGGCTTCCCTCTCTTGCCTTGCTCATGTGTGGTCGTGGCAGGTGGCTCTGACTGCCCGTGCACAAGTAAAGGGGTCAAAAGCTAGGCCCCTACTTTTATACACCGACAGTCTTCTCAAAATAACATGGCCAAAGAAAGCTTATTGTCGGTGTACTAAAGTAGGGGCACTCCTTTGTACCCCTTTACTTGTGTGTGGGCAGTCAGAGCCACATGCCGAAGCCACACTTAGCAGGGCAAAAGGGAGGAGTCGAAGCCGCAAGATGATCAGCAAAACATCAAAGACAAAGACCACAGAGAGCAGATGGACGAAGCAGGTTTCCCCGGCAAGACCCTTGCCAGGGGGGCCTCAGCAGCCCCGACAAGCCCCTTGCCGGGGTGGCTTGCCCACACCAGCGGAGTAAGACACCCTCGAACCCACGGTCTCCAAAACCATCAACCAGGTTGGGCCAAGGCTCGGGGGGGCACCTCCATGGTGGCATGCAGATCTTTGTGAAGACAAAGAATATTCAAGATCAGATGAGGATTGGAAGGCAACAATCCTCGACAAGATTCTTGCCGAGGAAATCCACAAGACCCCTGGCAAGATCCTTGCCGGGGACGACAGCGTGCCACGGCAAGACACTTGCTGGGCCACCCGGCAAGACCCTTGCCAAGGGCGTCAGCGGGGCCACTGCCAGGCCCGCACCAACCAAATCTCCATCGCTGTTCGCATGCAGCCGCCAGACCAACAAGCTGGGTAGGCACCTGCGTGGCAACATGCAGCTTCCAGGCCAACTCAGCACACGCCTGCGTTGCGGCATGCAGATCTTCGTGGAGGCTCCACCATCGCGCCACCTCAGCTGTTTGCCTGCCTACATGGCGCCGCATGAATCGCTGGCTAGGGCGCGTGTCGAAGCGAGGAGGAGCGGTGACGGACTGGACGGGCCTCGCTCGTGTCCCCGATAAAGCAAGAGGAGACCTAAGCTACGCATTAAATGCGCCTTGTGCTGTAATACGAGCGATAAGATCATAGCACTGTAGGCCTTTCCACCTCCTGTATGCCACTATGGCAGCCCCTTTTGACTATAAAAGGAGGTTCATGGCGTACTAGAGAGGGATTCAGCTCTTTGGAACCACACTGCCACCATAGCTAGTTCAAGAGCTCAAGAACACTCAATACATCCACCAAAGCAGGACTAGGGTTTTACGCATCCTCGCGGCCCGAACCTGGGTAAACAATCCGTGTGCTGACTGCTAATCCTGCTCTTCTCACAATCCCGCGCCTCGCAAGCACAGAAGGGATCCTCGTGATCCCATAGGTGTCATTTCCCACCGACACCTTTGGCGCGCCAGGTAGGGGGAGCACAATTGTGAGAATCTGATCTAGTAGTTGGCCCAACAGTTCTTCATCGCCATGGCTCCTAAGAAGAAGACGACCACGGCGATCGGTTCGTCCGGAACCGGACTGCCAGTACCGATGCAGACGAGTAGCAGGGCAGTCGCGGAGAGAACCCGTGGCGTGGCCCGCGAACATCCACATCACCCTAGCAGTCCAGGCCTGGTGAACGGGGTCATTCGTACACGAGACGATGAGCCACACATCGCGACCTCCAGAGACGGAGTCGGGCCCCCTGCAGGCGGCGCGGGGCCCTCTAGTGGCGTAGTCGTGCCGCCAGACGGCGGCGCGGCGACCTCCAGGACACCAACACCGTCGAGTACGAGGGCTTGCTTGCCGCTCTCAGGATCGCGGTGGACCTCGGAGTCAAAAAGCTCATCGTCAGGGGTGATTTGCAACTCGTCGTTAGGCAGATCAACAAAGATTATCAAAGCCCGTTGATGGAAGCTTACGTGGATGAAGTGAGGAAACTGGAGGAGCACTTTGACGGTATACGAGCAGAGCATGTCCCCCGGACGGAAAACGACATCATCGACTACCTGTCAAAGCGTGTTACCCTCAAGCTACCTATGGAACCAAGTACTTTTGTGCTTCGGTTAACTCAACCATCCGTCGAACCATCAACCGGGCAGAACAAGCGGAGGAAGCTAGGCCCCGGCAAGTACTTTCCCACTAAGCTCCCCGGAGCCTCTAGCAAAGATGTTGCCGTGGATGCCGATCCTGCCGCGGGGTAACTGACTCCGGCAGGGCCTCAGGCCATGGCCGTAGAGACGGTCATTCCCGTGGCAGAAGAGATGCCTTTGGTCCTTGTCGTCAAGCCATGGGCTCCCGCATGGGCGCGGCACACCGTCCGATTCCTCCAAATAGGAGAGCTTCCTGAGGAGCAGGAAGAGGCAGAAAGAGTAGCCCGCCGGTCCGCTCTGTACCAATTCGTTGACAACGTCTTGCATAGAAAGAGACCAAATGGGGTGAAATTAAAGTGCATCTCCCGGGAGGAAGGACTAGAGCTGTTGGCAGAGATACATGGAGGCATATGTGGCTCCCACATAGGGTCAAGGGCTCTTGCTGGCAAGGCTTTCCGACAAGGTTTCTTCTGGCCTACTGCCCTCCGCGATGCGACGGCACTAGTAACCAAGTGTGAAGCGTGCCAGTTCCATTCGAAGAAGCTTCATCAACCAGCTCAAGCTCTTCAAACCATCCCTCTCTCCTGGCCCTTCTCGGTCTGGGGGCTCGACATATTGGGCCCTTTCCCTCATGCCATCGGGGGCTTTGAGTACTTGTACATTGCAATCGACAAGTTCACAAAGTGGCCAGAGGTGGAAGCAGCGAGGAAGGTCACAGTGCAGTCAGCCATCAAGTTCTTCAAGGGGCTAGTTTGCGTTTCGGGGTACCCAACAGGATCATCACCGACAACGACACACAGTTCACAAGCCGCGCCTTAATGCAGTACATTGAGGATCTCGGCAGCAAGGTCTGTTTTGCTTCCGTGGCACACCCATGAAGCAACGGCCAAGTAGAGAGAGAAAATGCTGAAGTTCTGCAAGGCTTAAGAACGAAGACTTTTGACAGGCTGTGCAAGAGTGGAAGGTGCTGGATTGATGAGTTGCCGGCGGTTCTTTGGTCGATCAGAATGACACCAAATCGAGCCACTGGCCAGACACCCTTTGCCCTGGTCTACGGGGTAGAAGTAGTTCTCCCCACAGAACTCATATACGGGTCACCTCGAGTGCTCTCTTATGATGAGCTTGAGCAAGAGCGATTGTGGCAAGATGACGCAACGCTCCTTGAGGAAGATTGTCTCCGGGCGGCTGTGAGAGCAGCACGCTACCAGCAAGCCTTGCGCCGCTACCATAGCCGCAAGGTTCATGCCCGGAGCTTTGAGGAAGGCGACCTTGTTCTTCGGCATGTTCAGTCGACCAAGAATTCCAACAAGTTGGCGCCAAAGTGGGAAGGCCCTTATCGGGTAACATGAGTCACCAGGTCCGGCGCAGCCCGCCTGGAGACCGAAGATGCCATTCCAGTGAGCAACTCCTGGAACATCGAGCATCTTTGCAAGTTTTACCCATAAGGCGCGACTGCTGCTACGTCTTGAGCTTGTGTTGGTTTTCCTTGAAGAGGAAAGGGTGATGCAGCAATAGTAGTGTAAGTATTTCCCCCAGTTTTTGAGAACCAAGGTATCAATCTAGTAGGAGACTCCTCAAAAGTCCCACGCACCTACACAAACAAACAAAGAACTCGCAACCAACTCAATAAAGGGGTTGTCAATCCCTTCACGGCCACTTGCGAAAGTGAGATCTAATAGAGATAGTATGATAAGATAAATATATTTTTGGTATTTTATAACATAGATAGGAAAAGTAAAGATGCGAATAAAAGTAGATTGAAAGCTTATATGATAGAAGATAGACCCGGGGGCCATAGGTTTCACTAGTGGCTTCTCTCAAGATAGCATAAGTATTACGGTGGGTGAACAAATTACTATCGAGCAATTGATAGAAAAGCGAATAATTATGAGATTATCTAGGCATGATCATGTATATAGGCATCACGTCCGTGACAACTAGACCGACTCCTGCCTGCATCTACTACTATTACTCCACACATCGATCGCTATCCAGCATGCATCTAGAGTATTAAGTTCATAAGAATATAGTAACGCATTAAGAAAGATAACATGATGTAGAGGGATAAACTCAAGCAATATGATATAAACCCCATCTTTTTATCCTCGATGGCAACAATACAATATGTGCCTTGCAACCCCTGCTGTGACTGGGTAAGGACACCGCGAGATTGAACCGAAAGCTAAGCACTTCTCCCATGGCAAGAAAGATCAATCTAGTAGGCCAAACCAAACTTATAATTCGAAGAGACTTGCAAAGATAACTCAATCATACATAAAATAATTCAGAGGAGATTCAAATATTTCTCATAGATAAACTTGATCATAAACCCACAATTCATCGGATCTCGACAAACACACCACAAAAGGAGTTACATCAAATAGATCTCCACAAGAGAGGGGGAGAACATGGTATTGAGATCCAAAAAGAGAAAAGAAGCCATCTAGCTAATAACTATGGACCCGAAGGTCTGTGGTAAACTACTCACAACTCATCGGAGGGGCTATGGTGTTGATGTAGAAGCCCTACATGGTCGATTCCCCCTCCGGCGGAGCGCCGACGAAGGCTCCAAGATGGGATCTCGAAGATACAGAAGGTTACGGCAGTGGAAATTGTTTTTCGTTGGCTCCCTGGATGTTTTTGGGGTACGTGGGTATATACAGGAGGAAGAAGTACGTCGGTGGCCCCCCGAGGGGCCCAGGAGACAGGGGGCGCGCCCAGAGGGGGTGGGCGCGCCCTCCTATCTCCTGGCCGCCTCGATTGCTTCTTGGCTTGTACTCCAAGTCCTCTGGATCACGTTCGTTCCAAAAATCACGCTCCCAAAGGTTTCATTCCGTTTGGACTCCGTCTGATATTCGTTTTCTTCAAAATACTAAAATAGGCAAAAAACAGCAATACGGGCTGGGCCTCCGGTTAGTAGGTTAGTCCCAAAATTGATATAACTGTGTAAAATAAAGCCCATAAACATCCAAAAGGGGTAATATAATAGCATGGAACAATAAAAAATTATAGATACGTTGGAGACGTATCAGCTGTCGGGCCTCCCGGCAAGCCACCTTTTGTACAAGCCTTGCCAGCAAGGCATGTAACCCTTTGTACAAAGCCAGGCACAGACCCTGAGCATAAATAATGAAGCACTGGCGCCCTAAGTTATAGCATGCATTCTAGATTGAGTCCCTCCCTTGGTTAGGGTTGATAGTGCTTAGCAGCGACTAACCCCTAGCTTAGAGGTCGAGCTTGCGTAATTTTGTTCCTATCTATCATCTTTGGTGCGCAGGGTACATGAATGTTTCCACCAAGACAAGTGGAAGGAAGAAAACAAGCCAGTGCTCCGGACCCGGCAAGCCAAGCTTGCCGAGGGCTAAAGACACGAGGGTCCACCCACGGCAAGGTTGGTTTGCCGGGGGGCTGTAGATTTTGATAAGTTTTCCCATTCCCTGTCATGCATTTCCGTATAAAACTTGGGACGTACGAAACCTTGTTTTATTCCAAAGCTATCATGCTCCCCTCATTCCTATCACCCAAGAGCTTCTTGGTTTGGAATATGGTTGTAGCCGCAGCGGCAAGGAAGCAAGCGTAGGGCCCACCCCCACCTCGTCCCTGCCTCCGCCAAAGGCATGAGTATGGACGAACGGAGTGGGGGAACGGCAAGGCCTGCTGTCAGGCAGTGGTGTTTATATTAAAAATAACAAGGATATGTTCCTTGGTATGGGCTTTTCCCACACGCACACACAAGACCCGGCAAGCCCCCTTTTCCATTAATACGTTCCATACAAGAAATGCAACAAGAAAGCAAAAGTGCAAAAGGGGCGCCTAGGCGAGGTACGAGCAGCAGAAGGCGCCAAGAAAACATGCCGGCAGTCGCCTAGGAGAGGGTTGGCAGTGGTGGCGCCGGAGGAAGAGCTGGAAGATGAGGCAGCGGTCCGTCAATACGCTATGAAGGCGTCGGTGCCATTGAACTCCGACTTGACGGCCTGCCACCCGCCTTCTTCGCCTTCTCCGGCCTCCCTACGCCAGCCGCCCAAGGAGGTGACCCCGAGAAGTTCAAGGAATCGGCGACACGGATGATGGGTTCGCCGGTGTCGCCCGAAGAGGCGCCCGACGCTTAGTCGGACCCGTCATCCTGCCGCCCGCTACCCTCGCCGTCGCTGCTGCTGTCCTCCTCTCCACTCTTGCTCGAGAAGGAATCTTCATCGTCAGAGGAGCTCTCCATGCAGCACCTTACGTGAGTCCTGAAGTGCCCAAAGACCTTGACGGAGAGGATGCCTCTCTCCATTAATTTGAAATGGAGAGTGAGCCCCTCCATCAGGCTGTGGATGCGGGCAAAAGTCTTCCACCCTCGGTGAAGATACATGACGTGAGGGGCGGGGAACTCGACATCGACCCATGTGCTGCTGTTCCCACAACCCCTCATATGCAGCCGCAGCGCCTGCGGTGGGTCCAGCTCCATCTCCCGCGCAAATGGAGTCGGGAGGCGAAGACGACGGTGCGGCGGCTGGCGCAACCTGATGAAGAAGTCGTAAGGGTTGTTCCCGATGTGGCCCTCCATCGGGGGAGGGCCCGCTGGCGCAGGCGAGGCCGATGCGCCGCCCCGTCCTCCTCTTCCCCGAGCACCGCGACGGCCTTGACCACGTCCCTCCCCCTTCCTCTAACGGTTGACTCTACCGCCACGAGCTCTTGGGGAGGAGTGATGCGTTGTCTAGCCGAGACCCTCGCCGCCACCGATGAAGCGTCGCCACGCCCCCTCGCCATGGCAGAACGAAGGAGGGAGCAGGAATGGGGAGAAGCGGATGACAAAGGATTGAGAGGCGTCGTTCTTCCCGCTCCCCTCTTTATAAAGGGGCGGGGGCGGGGCTCGGCCGCCCCTTTCGGCCAATCCGGCTCTTTGAAGTGACAACGGGCAGGGCCGTCAACTGCCCTTCCCGCCCAAATGAAGGCGCACGAGGAACCGATCCATGCGCGCGCGACTTCCCGTATCCCGGTCACCTGCCATTCGCTCTGTGTCATGCATGCAGCAAACGTGGTGCAAGAGACGGACGCAGTGGGACGCGTGGAGCGACGGTTCCCAAGTAAGGGCACTAAATGAGCGGTGGCCCTGCGGTCTCAAGGGGACATGCAAGCCGCCTCTTTACTATCCACCACAAGATGATGCCAGTGTGCTTCAGTCACGCACGCGCGCGCGACCCCATGTCGCGCGTCCAACGCGGGTCATGGGGAAGCGCAGCAGACGGAAAGTTACTGCGGTAAAAACCGCCCCGCCTGCCGCGCACCATTTTGGGCCCGGCCCAACAACGCGTTGCGCCTATGTGTGGCCCAGGCCCAGAGGCTCCTATCGGTGTACTAAAGTAGGGGCACTCCTTTGTACCCCCTTTACTTGTGCACGGGTAGTCAGAGCCACAGGCCGAAGCCGCACTTAGCAGGGCAAAAGGGAGGAGTCGAAGCCACAAGATGATCAGCGCAACATCAAAGAAAGAGACCACAAAGAGCAGATGGACGAAGCAGGTTTCCCCGGCAAGACCCTTGCCGGGGGGGCTCAGCAGCCCCGGCAAGCCCCTTGCCGGGGCGGCTCGCCCACACCAGCGGAGTGAGCCACCCTCGAATCCACGATGTCCAACACCATCAACCACGTTGGGCCAAGGCCCGGGAGGCACCTCCATGGTGGCATGCAGATCTTTGTGAAGACAAAGAATATTCAAGATCAGATGAGGATTGGAAGGCAACAATCCTCGACAAGATTCTTGCCGAGGAAATCCACAAGACCCCCGGCAAGATCCTTGCCGGGGATGACAGCGCGCCATGGCAAGACCCTTGCCGGGCCACCCGAAAAGACCCTTGCCAAGGGCGTCAGCGGGGGCCACTGCCAGGCCCACACCAACCAAATTTCCATCGCCGTTCACATGCAGTCGCCAGCCCAACCAGCTGGGCAGGCACCTGCATGGCAACATGCAGCTTCCAGGCCAACTCAGCACTCGCCTGTGTGGCGGCATGCAGATCTTCGTGGAGGCTCCACCACCGCGCCACCTCATCTGCTTGCCTGCCTACATGGCGCCGCATGAATCACTGGCCAGGGCGCGTGTCGAAGCAAGTAGGAGCGGCGACGGACGGAACATGCCTCACTCCCGTCCCCGATAAAGCAAGAAGACACCTAAGCTACGCATTAAATGTGCCTTGTCCTGTAATACGAGCGATAAGCTCATAGCACTGTAGGCCTTTCCACCTCCAGTGTGCCACTGTGGTAGCCCCTTTCGACTATAAAAGGAGGCCCATGGCATACTGGAGAGGGATTCGGCTCTTTGGAACCACACAGCCACCGTAGCTAGTTCAAGAACTCAAGAACACGCAATACATCCACCAAAGCAGGACTAGGGTTTTACGCATCCTTGCGGCCCGAACCTGGGTAAATGATCCTTGTGCTGACTGCTAATCCTGATCTTCTCACAACCCCGCGCCCCGCAACCGCAGAAGGGATCCTCGTGATCCCATAGGTGTCGTTTCCCACCGACGCTTATCCCTACAAAATCATATAATTTGGCAATGCTCCATCTTCGTCACACAAAATATTCAAATCATGCACAACCCCGGTTTCATCCAAGCACTTGTTTTAGACTTTAGTATTCTCAAACTTTTTCAACTTTCACGCAATACATGAGCGTGAACCATGGACATAGCAGTATAGGTGGAATAGAATGGTGGTTGTGGAGAAGACAAAAAAGAGGAGATAGTCTAACATCAACTAGGCATATCAATGGGCTATGGAGATGCCCATTAATAGATATCAATGTGAGTGAGTAGGGATTGTCATGCAACGGATGCACTAGAGCTATAAGTGGGTGTGCATCCAACTTGCTTGCTCATGAAGACCTAGGGCATTTGAGGAAGCCCATCATTGGAATATACAAGCCAAGTTCTATAATGAAAAATTCCCACTAGTATATAGAAGTCAAAACATAGGAGACTCTCTATCATGAAGATCATGGTGCTACTTTGAAGAACAAGTGTGGTAAAAGGATAGTAGCATTGCCCCTTCTCTCTTTTTCTCTCATTTTTTCTCTTTTTTTGGGCCCTCTCTTTTTTTGGCCTTTTTTTGTCCGGAGTCTCATCCCGACTTGTGGGGGAATCATAGTCTCCATCATCCTTTCCTCACATGGGACAATGCTCTAATAATGAAGATCATCACACTTTTATTTACTTACAACTCAAGAATTACAACTAAATTCTTAGAAAAAAATATGACCCTATATGAATGCCTTCGGTGGTGTACCGGGATGTGCAATGAATCAAGAGTGACATGTATGAAAGAATTATGAAAGGTGGCTTTGCCACAAATACGATGTCAACTACATGATCATGCAAAGCAATATGACAATGACAAAACGTGTCATAATATAAGGAACGGTGACAAGTTGCATGGAAATATATCTCGAAATGGCTACGGAAATGCCATAATAGGTAGGTATGGTGGCTGTTTTGAGGAAGGTAAATGGTGGTTGTATGGTACCGGTGAAAGTTGCGCACCACATGAGAGGCTAGCAATGGTGGAAGGGTGAGAGTGCGTATAATCGATGGACCCAACATTTGTCATAAAGAACTCACATACTTATTGCAAAAATCTACAAGCCATCAAAACCAAGCAGTACATGCATGCTCCTAGGGGAAGGGTTGGTAGGAGTTAACCATCACGCGATCCCGACCTCCACACATAAGGAGGACAATCAAAGAGATACCTCATGCTTCAAATTTGTTACACAACGGTTACCATACGTGCATGCTACGGGACTCACAAACCTCAACACAAGTATTTCCCAAATTCACAATTACACCACTAGCATGACTCTAATATCACCATCTTCATATCTCAAAACAATCATAAAGAATCAAACTTCTCATAGTATTCAATGCATTTTATATGAAAGTTTTTATTACATCCCTCTTGGATGCCCATCATATTAGGACTAAATTAATAACCTAAGAAAATTACCATGCTGTTTAGGACTCTCTAAATAATATAAGTGAAGCATGAGTGTACATCTATTGCTTCAAAAGAAAACCACCATCGTGCTCTAAAAAGATATAAGTGAAGCACTAGAGCAAATGACAAACTGCTCCAAAAGATATAAGTGAAGATCAATGAGCAGTTGAATAATTATGAAACTATGTGAAGACTCTCTAAAATTTAAGAATCCCAGATCTTGGAATATTATTCAAACAACAAGCAAAACAAAATGACGCTCGAAGCAAAACACATATCATGTGGTGAATAAAAATATAGCTCCAAGTAAAGTTACCGATGAACGAAGACGAAAGAGGGGATGCCATCTGGGGCATCCCCAAGCTTAGGCTCTTTGTTGTCCTTGAATATTACCTTAGAGTGCCTTGGGAATCCCCAAGCTTACGCTCTTGCCACTCCTTATTCCATAGTCCATCGAATCTTTACCCAAAACTTGAAAACTTCACAACACAAAACTCAATAGAAAACTCGTAAGCTCCATTAGTATAAGAAAATAAATCACCACTTTTGCTGTTGTGAACTCATTATAAATTCATATTTGTGTAATATATACTGTATTCCAACTTCTTTATGGTTCATTCCCTCCGATACTACTGATAGATTCATCAAAATAAGCAAACAGCACATAGAAAACAGAATCTGTCAAAACCAGAACAGTCTGTAGTAATCTGTAACTCTCGAATACTCTTTTACTCCAAAAATTCTGAAATAAATCGGTGGACCTGTGAAATTTGGCTATTAGTCTTCTGCAAAAAGAATCAACTTAAAATCGCTCTTATGTAAAAATGGACAGCTAATCTCGTGAGCGCAAAGTTTCTGTTTATATGGAAAGATCGCATTAACTTTCACCCAAGTCTTCCCAAAGGTTCTACTTGGCACTTTATTGAAACAAAAGCTATAAAACATGATTACTACAGTAGGGGTATATGTTGGGTTGTCTCCCAACAAGCGCTTTTCTTTAATGTCTTTCTAGCTAGGCATGATGATTTCAATGATGGTCACATAAAAGATAAGAATTGAAACACAAAGAGAGCTGCATGAAGAATATGACTAGCAGATTTTATGAGCAAACAACTTATGGGAACAAGAATCAACTAGCATAGGAAAGCAAAATAAGCATAGCTTCAATATTTTCAACACATAGAGAGGGAACTTGATATTATTGCAATTCCTACAATCATATGTTCCTCCCTCATTGTAATTTTCAGTAGCATCATGAATGAATTCAACAATATAGCCATCACATAAATCATTCTTTTCATGCTCTACAAGAAGAAATTTTATTACTACCCACATAAGCAAAATTCTTCTCATTTGGAATAGTGGGAGTATCATAAGAAACTTGAATACTATAAATTGTTTCCACATTAAAAGAGTAATGTTCAGAAAAAGGGTAATCATAATCATGACAAGTTTTATAAATATAATCAACACTACTTTTTATAGCATAAGTATCATCACAATCATCATCATAAGTAGCAACTTTGTTCTCATCATAATCAATTGAAACCTCTTCCAAGATAGTGGAATCATTACTAAATAAAGTCATGACCTCTCCAAGTCCACTTTCATAATTATCACAATAGGATTCAACATCATCCAAAATAGTGGGATCATTACTTCCTAAAGTTGACACTCTTGCAAACCCAGTTTCATCAATATAATCATCATAAATAGGAGGCATGCTGTCATCATAATAAATCTGCTCATCAAAACTTGGGGGAGAAAAAATATAATCTCCATCAAACATAGCATCCCCAAGCTTGTGGCTTTGCATATCATTAGCATCATGGATATGCAAAGAATTCATACTAACAACATTGCAATCATGCTCATCATTCAAAAATTTGGTTCCAAACATTTTAATTCATTCTTCTTCTCGCAATTGAGCACAATTTTCCTTTCCATCATTTTCACGAAAGACATTAAAAAGATGAAGCATATGAGGCACCCTCAATTCCATTTTTTTATAGTTTTCTTTTATAGACTAAACTAGTGATAAAACAATAAACTAAAAGATTCAATTGCAAGAACTAAAGATATACCGTCAAGCACTCACCTCCCTGGCAAGTTAACTAATGATAAAAGTTAGCACAAATGGTATTGCAATGCTTCGAAACAAGGCCTAGGGTTCATACTTTCACTAGTGCAAGTTCTGTCAACAAGGATAACATAATTGGATACCCCATTGTCACCACGGGTATCCCACACAAGATATACATCAAGTGTTCTCAAATCCTTAAAGACTCAATCCGATAAGATAATTTCAAAGGGAAAACTCAATCTATTACAAGAAGGTAAAGGGGGAGAAACATCATAAGATTCAACTATTGTAGCAAAGCTCGTGATACATCAAGATCGTGCCAAATCAAGAACAAGAGAGAGAGAGAGAGATCAAACACATAGCTACTGGTACATACCATCAACCCCGAGGGTGAACTACTCCCTCCTCATCATGGAGAGCGTCAGGATGATGAAGATGGCCACCAGTGATGGATCCCACCCTCCAGCAGTGTCAAGCCCAATATGCTATACTATCCTAAAGAGACTCGAAGGTCCCACCAAGCATAGAACCGCATATTGAAATGCTTTTGCAAGGTGGATATCATTACATCAACATTACATAATAGATGGGGATACATACATAAGGCATACAATGCCATACGAATACAACATCATCTTACATAAGATCAACATCCGACTACGGATGAAACACAAACAGAAACTCAAACGACATCCACCCTGCTAGCCCAGGCTGCCGACCTGGAACCTATCCCCTGATCGAAGAAGAAGCAGAAGAAGAACTCCAAACAAGCAAACATCACGCTCGCGTCATGATCATCGCATAACCTGTACCTGCAACTATTGTTGTAGTAATCTGTGAGCCACGAGGACTCAGCAATCCCATTACCATGGGTATCAAGACTAGCAAAGCTTAAAAGGGAAAGGAAGGGGTAAAGTTGTGAGGTTGCAGCAGCAACTAAGCATATATGGTGGCTAACAGACGCAAATAAGAGCGAGAAGAGAGCAAACGGAACGGTCGTGAAGCTAGCAATGATCAAGAAGTGATCCTGAACTCCTACTTACGTCAAACATAACCCAAAAACCGTGTTCACTTCCCGGACTCCACCGAAAAGAGACCATCATGGCTACACACGCGGTTGATGCATTTTAATTCGGATCTGGTGTCAAGTTATCTACAACCGGACATTAACAAATTCCCATCTTCCCATAACCGCGGGCACGGCTTTCGAAAGTTTATACCCTGCAGGGGTGTCCCAACTTAGCCCATGATAAGCTCTCGCGATCAAGGAAGGATATTCCTTCTCCCAGGAAGACCCGATCAGACTCAGAATCCCGGTTTACAAGACATTTCGACAATGGTAAAACAAGTCCAGCAAGACCGCGCGATGCACCGACAATCCCAACAGGAGCTGCACATATCTCGTTCTCAGGGCAACACCGGATGAACACTACGTACAACTAAAACCAGCCCTCAAGTTTCCCCGAGGTGGCGCTGCAAGTGGCTCTGGTTTGGACCAGCACTTAGAGAAGCACTGGCCCGGGGGGGCTAAAATAAAGATGACCCTCGGGTTGGCCAACCCAAGGGAAAGGTATAGGTGGTGGTGAGGCAAATGGTAAAACCAAGGTTGGACCTTGCTGGAGGAGTTTTATTCAAAGCGAACTGTCAAGGGTGTCCCATAAATCACCCAACCGCGTAAGGAACGCAAAATCGGGAACATAATACCGATATGACGGAAACTAGGGTGGCAAGAGTGGAACAAAACACCAGGCATAAGGCCGAGCCTTCCACCCTTTACCAAGTATATAGATGCATTAATAATATAAGAGATATTGTGATATCCCAACATAAACCTGTCCATTATGGAGCAATCTTCAACTTCACCTGCAACTAACAACGCCATAAGAGGGGCTGATCAAAGCGGTAACAGAGCCAAGCAACGGTTTGCTAGCAACGGTGAAAAGGGTTAGAGACTGACATGGCAATTTGGGAGGCTTGAAAAACAAGTAATAGGTAGCGCAACATAGCGATAGAGCGAAGTAACTAGCATAGCAATGATAGTAGTGAGATCCAGGGTAGCGGTCATCTTGCCTGAAATCTAACTAGGAAGAAGAACGAGTCCATGAAGAAGACGAACGGATGAAGTCGAACGAATCCTCACAATCGCAACATTACCGGAACTAAGAAGCAACACCGGAAAGAAACAAACAACATGGTAAAATGCACAAGCATAAGCATGGCATGATGCACAAACAAGTATGATGCATGACCGGTTTAATGAGGCATGGCATGGCAAAGTGCAACAAACAATACTACAAGTTAAGTGGAGCTCAATATGCAACGAGTTGCATATTCGCAAAACACCACATTGACATATTTAGTTTGATCTTGTTTAAACTACCAAACAATAGTAAATGTTGTTAAACATGGCAAGAGGTGAAGCATAATTAAACTACCTATCTAGGCAAGTTTAAATGAGGCCGGAATAACAAACAACAATTCCGAAAAATCCCCATATGCAATTTATGAATCTGGTACTGTTCTGCCTATAACATAATTTTAAAGTTTTTAAACAGCAAATAAAAATGCACCAAGTTAATCTATGCAATTTTCTAGCCCATCTACATATAAAGAACATTAAATTTGGAGTTACGGTTATTAAGTTATGATATAAACTCTTTTAACATGTCATTTGTGCAAAACAATGCAAACA
Source organism: Triticum aestivum (assembly GCF_018294505.1). Taxonomy (NCBI): domain Eukaryota; kingdom Viridiplantae; phylum Streptophyta; class Magnoliopsida; order Poales; family Poaceae; genus Triticum; species Triticum aestivum. Next base: position 555,320,780 of record NC_057798.1, on the reverse strand, counting down.
ACAATTTTAATCAGTTTGAACAGGGATGAAAGTTGCATATTGGTAAAGAACATGAAAAACTGAGCAATATGCATATATGACATGTTTCATTTGGATGCATGGATATTTAGTTATGAGCATTTTAAACTGATGGCATTACTGTAAATAAGAATGCACTGGAAAATGGTAAAATGCACAGACTAGAAAAAAAATGCACGGGCCGGATTCAACGCACTGTGCAAGACCGGTAGCAGATCGGACCCATTGCGTGTGAGAGAGAATAAGCAGGGCAATAAAAAGAAATAGGTGGCGCCTGAGATTCGAACTCCAAACCTCTTGGTTGGATAGTGGCTGCACTAGCCACTGGGCTAGGTATGAGTTCGTGATAAAACGAGCTCCCAGGCTCTTTTGAGCTATTCAGGAACAGGTCGAGCTTGGCCATGGCTGCACGGCGAGGGCAAGCAAAAGCGACGGCCGTTGGGGTTATGAACCTGCGGCGGGCGTGCGGAAACAGAAGAAGGTGCACGCGTGCTTGCGGAGAGCTGCGAGAGGGGCCGGAGCATAAGCCTCAAGCAGAAGCTCGTCCCGGCCGAGGCACGACATGCGACTATGCGGCAGTAGGTGGGTGTGAGCGAAGAAAAACTGGCAAGGACGCGAGCATGGCGCTGGCGTGGACAAAGGAGGGGGTGCACTCCAAGATGCGCGCATGCATGCGGGGCTGTGTGCAGGCATGATCCTGCGGCCATGGCGGTGAAGCACGGCGAGTCAGAAGCTACAGCAGAGTTATGCAAGGCATGCGGACGAGGTGGGCAAGCTGTTGTGCATGATGCGGCTGCTGTGGACGTGCGCATGGTGTGTGTGATATGCGGGAGGGGTGTGAGTGCGTGGAGCTCGTGGACGAGCATAAGCTTGCCTCGGTCATGGTGGTGGAGAGACGAAGCAAGGCCACGGGCTCGCAATCGAGCGCGGCCGTGCGCGTGAGAGGATCTAGAGCGGGGGCGAAGCGTGAGGAACCACGGCGACTACTGCAACTACACAACAAAAATCAGAACTCGTCGGAGCACCGAGAACACGAAGATGGCATGGATCTAGCGACTACTCCGGTGATCGAATCGCTATCAAAAAGAGCAGAGATGGAGTTGGGTATACCTAGTATACCTGTGACATGAGGATGCGGTCGCGGACGCAGAATATAGACGGAGAGGAGGTGAGGAACTCCGGTGGACTTGTTGTCCGTGAAGAAGACGAAGCAGAGGACGAAGAGGACGTCGGGGAAGGCGTCCTCGGGCTCGGATCGGCGTCAGAATGGACTCGGGGAGGTGTTGCGGTGCTTGGGGTCGAGGGAGGGGAGGCTGGCGATGCTCCTACTCTGGTTTTGAGCTTTTGCTTGAGCCGGCCATGGTGGCTGCAGGAAGGAGATGGAGCGGGGAGGAGCTGCCCTCCTGGGTGGTAGTGGCGAAGGAAAACAAGAGGGAGAAGGGGAAACCCTAGGGCGTGGCTGCTGGCTTAAAAGGAGGGGAGAAGACGGCGCGACCTCGACGTCCGTGAAGCTCACGGCGCGAGCGCGAGTGCTCTGTCTCTGGAACAGAGACAGCGACGCAACAGGGCAGGTGGCCGTGAACAGAGCTGGGCCAGGTGGGCTGCATGGGAGGTGAGCTGGGCTGCGGCTGCTGGGCTAGATGGGCTCTCTCTCTCCCTCTTATTCTTTTCTCAATTTCCTCAAACATAAAATAAGAGAGAAAAGCTCAGAGATAAAGGGAAGGCACGAGAGAGATATGAGAATATATCTGGACTCCAGAATTTGTGCAGAAATTTGATAAATTGCTTTGGGCATTTTCAAGGATAGAAACATAATTCAAGTTTGAATTAAATTCAAACTTGAGCCATTTTTGAACCCAACCAAATCAACTCCAAATGAGATAAAATTTGACATAGAGGTATAAGGCATTGAGTAAGATCACCAGGAAATAAATGAACATTAATGGAGGAGGGAATAATGTCACTTGCAAAAACATGAAGGAAGAAGGAAGGGAGAGGTGATGATACATGGGCATATGGATTGAGAGAGATAGCAAGGGCTGATGCACACACAACATGATGAGCATGATGAGCATGATGAAATGCAAAATGACAAGGGTACAATGCAACATAACATGTGATATTGGGATGGTGCACGAAGCAAATATATGACAAGGCACTCAACATGATCATGGCATAAACATATAGGAATGAAATATGCAACAATAATTATGATAATGCAACAAACACAATAACCACACGGAAGCAACTAAAATAAAAGGAAGGCAACTAGAGCATCGGTCTCGGGGCGTTACAACACTCCACCACTATAAGGGGATCTCGTCCCGAGATCTAGGATGGCACCGGAGAGAAACGGAAGAGGATGAGAAGAGGTAAAACTAAGTTGCTTCTTCGACAAAAGAGTGAAACCAAAGAACCTTGATGTTGAGCAAAATGAAAGAAAGAAAACAACGAAGATGAACAAAGTTGAAAACACTCCGTTAGAAAAGAGGAACAAGGGATACGCCGAGAACCAAGAGGTTGCAAAGACATGAATCAAGAGTTTAATGGACAAGATAGAATTTGAAACCACTCTGGTTAAAACAAGATGAGAGAGGAAGAATTCGGGCAGCACTCCGGTTGAACATGGAAGGAATAGAACATGAACTTGACAAGACGAGGTGATGGGTGAAGAGAGCAACATCACAATGCCTCCGGAATGAAAGAATAGAAGCTAGATCATTGGAATAACAGAATGTAGGAGAAAATGCCAACTTCTGCCACAAAAGAGATTGGAAAGCACCCTTCCAAGAAGGTTATAATGGAGTTGTTGCAAAACCAACAACGAAAAGAATAATCTTGTAGTGGGCTTATGGAAAACATCTCAAGACTATGAGGTGACAAGCGGCCACTAACGGAAACAAATGCTTGCTTGAGATCAATGAAGAGATGAAAAACCTCACTCAACGCCAAGGATATGGAGAAAGCTTGGATCATTGATAAGCACCACAAATAGCAACATTCCTTAGGGAGGGCTTTAGGTGAAATCTATACCAAGATAACTCCAAAGAAAAGATTGATGGATTTAAAATATCTCATTCTTGACAACATGTGAATCGCGAAACCTGAATGGAAATTGCCAAGAATGATATAACACCACCTCAAAAGCTAAGGTAGAAAGAATTGCACTTCGAAATGCATGAAGAAGAATACTTGAACTCCTCAAAACAAAACATGTGTTGAGCACCATGTTTATTTTAGAGTATAGCTTGGCGGGTCATAACTTCAAGAGAAATCTTGAAAAACAATTGAAGAATGAAAAGAATCCTTGACGAACCATCATGTAGAGCCTCCATGAAAAATTCCGGTAATAAAAGGATGATAGAAAGAAAGAGAGGTTGAAACACAAGGTGAAGCCTTGCGATGATTTAGATGGAGCTTCGTGACGAGATAAAGCGGAAAACTTGGAACTCCGGAAGAGGAATTAATCACTTGGATGAAACAAGAATAAGAATTATGTTATGCGTATCCTTCACCAATATAAATTGATGACAAGCAACGGATTTGGCATACTACTTATTCTTCTTGAAAACATTAAAGAGAGAAATAGCACAACTTGGGAAGGTCTTCAACGATCCACCAGTAGGATTTGAAAACAACGAATGAATTGATACGATAATGAAGGAAGTGAAAACTTGAATGAACCGCCGTAAGAATTGAAAATGAAAGTAGCAAAGCCACAATTCACTGGGAAGAATTGGAAAACGAATGAAGATACTTGAGGGGATTTAGATACAAGAGAACGAAGAGATCATGAACTGATTAGAGGATATTTGAACGATGCACCAGTAAGTTTTGGAGAATGATAGCTACATGTTACGAATGAAGAATTATGACATGATGGCTTTCGGAGGAAAGAAATGGAAACAACTCATGAGATGCTCCGGATGGTAAGAAAAGAATTTCCACAATCAAAACAATTATGAGGATGGCATGAAGCTAGAACCATGAATCTCTGGAAGAACGGGTAAGGATTTAAGAGGAACTCTTCTTCGGTCTTCAAAATCCGAGAATGACGACGAGAAACACTACCATGAATGGTTGAGATACTCCGGGGGAAATGAAAAACAAAGAGGTTGAGCCAACAAGGAAAAATAATTTGAAATTGATCTTGGAAAACATCCGACGATGAAATTCATTCTTACGTCAAACTTGGATATGAATTTGCGAATGGCTCCTGATAATTAGAAGAGTCAGGTAAGATCCTGGGAAAAGACATGTGGGTTAGGGCCCACTCAAAAGGAAACACCGTTGAACAATTTAAAAAAATGCACCGGTTGAATTAAATGGCTTGAATGGGATAACAACCTCCAGATAGCTTTAACGGATTAAGAATGGAAACACAAATCTTTTGAGATATCTTGAGCACTCCGGATATGAACTGGGCAAGTTGAATAAATAAGAGAGCCTTGGATAAGAAACTCACATGGCAAGATATGTGAAACAAAAGGAAGAGATATGATCAACACTAAAAGCTTGAGTTAAATCCATCAGAAAAGAATACGAGAATGAAGAATGAGGAACTTGAAGCTCCGTTAGTATCTTCCTGAGAATCACCGGATAAGAGCATTGATGGAAAAGAATGGAGAGACTTCCCATCAATAAAAGGATACTTGATTAAGAAAGCTGAGTCCTTGAAGAAAAGGGGTGGGAGGGCGGGAAAACAAAGACAACTTGGGACGGATGAAACAAACACCATTGAGAGAACTAAGAATTGACCTCGCAAATGTTGAAATGATCGGATTCACTTGAAGATAAACACGCCTGTTGGAAAAGAATTAACATGACAATCTCGATAAACAAGAAGGATTAGCACTCTCATAGAAATATGAGAACACCGCTTGAAAGGTATGGAATCAACACTTGACATTGAAGCAACTCGAATACCACAACTCAAAACAAAACAAAGGATTGGCTAGTAGAATAAGCCGGAACAAATACATATGATAGAGATTTACCCAATCCCATATCATGCATCTATCGGAAAGATATACTAGGAGCTACTTGAATTCCCACCTATAAAACTCCCAAAACTTTTTGGTTATGCAATCTGGTGTTGGGGATACAGGGGAAGCAATATATCTCACACAAACTAACAATCCCTACATCCAGCTGTATCCATCCGTCAACACATAACCAAGAAACCATCGGAAATCATGTACCTCAACCTTCGAAAAGCATCCGTTATACAAGCTATGGCAATACTCCCGAACTCCCGCCCCAGTACTGGGTGGCGTCGAGGTTATCTCACCAACAACTGCATAAAAGAGATTTTCGATGTCGGCAAAACTCAGGTATTCCAGAACTGCAACGATAAAATTATGACGACAACACCTCGGAGCTCAACTCCCCGGGTCACTACCACATAAAAGATAGGAGGCACCAAGAACAATGTTCTCGTCACAAAACCATCGGAACGATTCCAAGATACCCGCGTGATCCTAAAATTATTTTAGTGAAATTTGAGGAGAGGAAAGACAAAACATCTACGTTAGGAGGCCTCACCTGAGCGACGATGGGACCGAGGAGTGAAAAGAATCATACTCTCCGATATATATAATCCTAAGACTGAAAAATAGTTTTCTTCTAGACTCAACAACAGCCAACAATCAAGGGGCTCCTATGGTCGGTCGAGGCTCTGATACCAACTTGTCACGCCCAATATGCGATACTATCCTAAAGAGACTTGAAGGTCCCACCAAGGATAGAACCGCATATTGAATAGCTTTTGCAAGGTGGATATCATTACATCAACATTACATAATAGATGGGGATACATACATAAGGCATACAATTCCACACGAATACAACATCATCTTACATAAGATCAACATCCGACTACGGATGAAACACAAACAGAAACTCAAACGACATCCACCCTGCTAGGGCAGGCTGCCGACCTGGAACCTATCCCCTGATCGAAGAAGAAGCAGACGAAGAACTCCAAACAAGCAAACATCACGCTCGTGTCATGATCATCGCATAACTTGTACCTGCAACTGTTGTTGTAGTAATCTGTGAGCCACGAGGACTCAGCAATCCCATTACCATGGGTATCAAGACTAGCAAAGCTTAAAGGGAAAGGAAGGGGTAAAGTGGTGAGGTTGCAACAGCAACTAAGCATATATGGTGGCTAACATACGCAAATAAGAGCGAGAAGAGAGCAAACGGAACGGTCTTGAAGCTAGCAATGATCAAGAAGTGATCCTGAACTCCTACTTACGTCAAACATAACCCAAAAACTGTGTTCACTTCCCGGACTCCGACGAAAAGAGACCATCACGGCTACACACGCGATTGATGCATTTTAATTCGGATCTGGTGTCAAGTTATCTACAACCAGACATTAACAAATTCCCATCTTCCCATAACCGCGGGCACGACTTTCGAAAGTTTATACCCTGCTGGGGTGTCCTAACTTAGCCCATGATAAGCTCTCGCGATCAACGAAGGATATTCCTTCTCCCAGGAAGACCCGATCAGACTCGGAATCCCTGTTTACAAGACATTTCGACAATGGTAAAACAAGTCCAGCAAGACCGCTCGATGCGCCGACAATCCCGATAGGAGCTGCACATATCTCGTTCTCAGGGCAACACCGGATGAACACTACGTACAACTAAAACCAGCCCTCAAGTTTCCCCGAGGTGGCGCTACTAGTGGCTCTGGTTCGGACCAGCACTTAGAGAAGCACTGGCCCGGGGGGGGCTAAAATAAAGATGACCCTTGGGTTGGCCGACCCAAGGGAAAGGTATAGGTGGTGGTGAGTCAAATGGTAAAACCAAGGTTGGGCCTTGCTGGAGGAGTTTTATTCAAAGCGAACTGTGAAGGGGGTCCCATAAATCACCCAACCGCGTAAGGAACGCAAAATCCGGGAACATAATACCGATATGACGGAAACTAGGGCGGCAAGAGTGGAACAAAACACTAGGCATAAGGCCGAGCCTTCCACCCTTTACCAAGTATATAGATCCATTAATAATATAAGAGATATTGTGATATCCCGACATAAACCTGTCCATCATGGAGCAATCTTCAACTTCACCTGCAACTAACAACGCTATAAGAGGGGCTGAGCAAAGCGGTAACATAGCCAAGCAACAGTTTGCTAGGAAGGGTGAAAAGGGTTAGAGGCTGACATGGCAATTTGGGAGGCTTGAAAAACAAGTAATAGGTAGCGCAGCATAGCGATAGAGCAAAGCAACTAGCATAGCAATGATAGTAGTGAGATCCAGGGTAGCGGTCATCTTGCCTGAAATCCAGCTAGCAAGAAGAACGAGTCCATGAAGAAGACGAACGGATGAAGTCGAACGAATCCTCACAATTGCAACATTACCGGAACTAAGAAGCAACACCGGAAAGAAACAAACAACATGGTAAATGCATAAGCATAAGCATGGCATGATGCACAAACAAGTATGATGCATGACCGGTTTAATGAGGCATGGCATGGAAAAGTGCAACAAACAATACTACAAGTTAAGTGGAGCTCAATATGCAACGAGTTGCATATTCACAAAACACCACATTGACATATTTAGTTTGATCTTGTTTAAGCCACCAAACAATATTAAATGTTGTTAAACATGGCAAGAGGTGAAGCATAATTAAACTACCTTTCTAGGCAAGTTTAAATGACGCCGGAATAACAAACAACAATTCCGAAAAATCCCCATATGCAATTTATGAATCTGGTAGTGTTCTACCTATAACATAATTTTAGAGTTTTCAAACAGCAAAACAAAATGCACCAAGTTAATCTATGTAATTTTCTAGCCCATCTACATATAAAGAACATTAAATTTGGAGTTACGGTTATTAAGTTATGAAATAAACTATTTTAACATGTCATTTGTGCAAAACAATGCAAACAACAATTTTAATCAGTTTGAACAGGGATGAAAGTTGTATATTGTTAAAGAACATGAAAAACTGAGCAAGATGCATATATGACATGTTTCATTTGGATGCATGGATATTTAGTTATGAGCATTTTAAACTGATGGCATTACTGTAAATAAGAATGCACTGGAAAATGGTAAAATGCACAAACTGGAAAAAAATGCACGGGCCGGATTCAACGCACTGTGCAAGCCCAGTAGCAGATCGAACCCATTGCGTGTGAGAGAGAATAAGCAAAGCAATAAAAAGAAATAGGTGGCGCCTGAGATTCGAACTCCAGACCTCCTGGTTGGATAGTGGCTGCGGTAGCCACTGGGCTAGGTATGAGTTCGTGATAAAACAAGCTCCCAGGCTCTTTTGAGCTATTCAGGAGCAGGTCGAGCTTGGCTATGGCTGCACGGCGACAACCGACGGCGAGGGCAAGCAAAAGCAACGGCCGTTGGGGTTATGAACTTGCGGCGGGCGTGCGGAAACAGAAGAAGGTGCACGCGTGCTTGCGGAGAGCTGCGAGAGGGGCCGGAGCATAAGCCTCGAGCAGAAGCTCGTCCCGGACGAGGCACGACGTGTGACTATGTGGCAGCTGCTGGGCGTGAGCGAGGAAAAACTGGCAAGGACGCGAGCATGGCGCGGGTGCGGACAAAGGAGGGGGTGCACTGCAAGATGCGCGCGTGCATGCGGGGCTGTGTGCAGGCATGATCCTGCGGCCATGGCGGTGAAGCACGGCGAGTCAGAAGCTACAGCAGAGTTATGCAAGGCGTGCGGACGAGGTGGGAAAGCTATTGTGCATGATGCGGCTGCTGTGGACGTGCGCATGGTGTGTGTGATATGCGGGAGGGGTGTGAGTGCGTGGAGCTCGTGGACGAGCATAAGCTTGGCTCGGTCATGGTGGTGGCGAGACAAAGCAAGGCCACGGGCTCGCAATCGAGCGCGGCCGTGCGTGTGAGAGGATCCAGAGCGGGGGCGAAAAGTGAGGAACCACGGTGACTACTACAACTACACAACAAAATTCAGAACTCGTCGGAGCACCGAGAACACGAAGATGGCATGGATCTAGCGACTACTCCGGTGATCGAATCGCTATCAAAAAGAGCAGAGATGGAGTTGGGTATACCTAGTATACCTATGACATGAGGATCCGGTCGCGGACGCAGAATATAGACGGAGAGGAGGCGAGGAACTCCGGTGGACTTGTTGTCTGTGAAGAAGACGAAGCAGAGGATGAAGAGGACGTCGGGGAAGGCGTCCTCGGGCTCGGATCGGCGTTAGAACGGACTCGGGGAGTTGTTGCGGTGCTCGGGGTCGAGGGAGGGGAGGCTAGCGATGCTCCTACTCTGCTTTTGAGCTCTTGCTTGAGCCGGCCATGGTGGCTGCAGGGAGGAGATGGAGCGGGGAGGAGCTGCCCTCCATGGTGGCGGTGGCGAAGGAAAACAAGAGGGAGAAGGGGAAACCCTAGGGTGTGGCTGCTGGCTTAAAAGGAGGGGAGAAGACGGCGCGACCTCGGCGTCCGTGAAGCTCACGGCGCGAGCGCGAGTGCTCTGTCTCTGGAACAGAGACGGCGACGCAACAGGGCAGGTGGCCGTGAACAGAGCTGGGCCAGGTCAACTGCATGGGAGGTGAGCTGGGCTGCGGCTGCTGGGCTAGATGGGCCGCGGCTCGGCTGGAGCAGCACTGCTGCGTTGGTGCTGGACTGCATTGCTGCTGCTGGAAGCTGGGCTCTCTCTCTCCCTCTTATTCTTTCTTTCTCAATTTCCTCAAACAGAAAATAAGAGAGAAAAGCTCAGAGATAAAGGGAAGGCATGAGAGAGATATGAGAATATATCTGGAGTCCAGAACTTGTGGAGAAATTTGATAAATTGATTTGGGCATTTTTAAGGATAGAAAAATAATTCAAGTTTGAATTAAATTCAAACTTGAGCCATTTTTGAACCCAACCAAATCAACTCCAAATGAGATAAAATTTGACATAGAGGTATAAGGCATTGAGTAAGATCGCCACGAAATAAATGAACATTAATGGAGGAGGGAATAATGTCACTTGCAAAAACATGAAGGAAGAAGGAAGGGAGAGGTGATGATACATGGGCATATGGCTTGAGAGAGATAGCAAGGGCTGATGCACACACAACATGATGAGCATGATGAAATGCAAAATGACAAGGGTACAATGCAACATAACATGTGATATTGGGATGGTGCACGAAGCAAATATATGACAAGGCACTCAACATGATCATGGCATAATCATATAGGAATGAAATATGCAACAATAATTATGATAATGCAACAAACACAATAACCACACGGCAGCAACTAAAATAAAAGGAAGGCAACTAGAGCATCGGTCTCGGGGCGTTACAGGCAGGGTGCCGGAATAGGGTCCCGGTTGGTTTTTGGTGGCTATAGAGGCTTGTGGCGGCGGAACTCCCGATCTAGGTCATGTTCTGGAGGTTTTGGGATTTATAGGAGATGTTTGCGCCGAGAATAAGTCAGGGGGTCCCATGGAGAGTCGACAAGGCAGGGGGCATGCCCTCTACCCTCATAGGGCGCACGGGACTCCCCTCCGATAACTCTTCATTCCAGTATTTTTTATATTTTCCAGAAAAAATCTCCGTTGATTTTCAGCGCATTCTAAGAACTTTTATTTCTGCACAAAAATACCAACATGGTAGTTCTGTTGAAAACAATGTCAGTTCAGGTTAGTTCTAATCAAATCATACCAAAATCATGTAAAACTATTATAAACATGGCATGAATTGTCAGATTTCTAGCTCCGGCAACCCGTGAGAGGTTCGAACACTGGGGTGCGTGCGGAGATCTCAACCTGCCCAGCCTGCCTACTCGCGATCCTCCCTAGCCTAGCGTGAAGAGCCCACAGAGACACAAAGACACAGAGATTTATACTAGTTCGGGCCACTGTTGTGGTGTAATACCCTACTCTAGTGTGGTGTGGTGGATTGCCTCGAGGGGCTATGGATGAACTAGTACAAGGATGAACAAGCCTCAGGAGGTGAGGTGTTCTTGAGCTGGTATGTTGCTCGGGGAGGAATCGATCTTCCCCTATGGTGGTGGCTAAGTCCTATATATAGTGGCCTTGGTCCTCTTCCCAAATATGAGCAGGAAGGGATTCCACAACGGCGGGATTTGAAAGGGGACAAGTAGTACAGTCTATCCTGACAAAAGTAGTCTTCACCTACGAAAAGCCTCTGGTCGTGACGCTGCGGTGGGCTCGGTGATGACCTCCTTCTTGCCGTCATGGCGGTCTTGGTCTCGTTGCACCAGAATGGAAACATTTGGTTGATTCATCGGGACTCTGCGCCTGTGGCTTGCCTCCCTTGCACCGAAGAGGAAACCTGCGCTCTGCGCCCACCTGGCGCCCGCCTGGCTTTGGTCGTCATGGCTCATGTCAACTGAGCATCATGAGGTAGCTACATAGAACTCTCTGCCCCTTAGGAGCCCTCCTGAGGGAGGCAACTCCTTCAGGGGTCTTGGCATCGTCCGCCTCGTGAGGCTTGTCCCCTCACGAGGGTCTTGCTGTATTGTGGTCAAAGTTGGGCTGTACCAGGCCGTCGATGGAGCCACATGGTGGGCCACAAGCAGGCAGGACTGGATGGGCCACGTGGTGGGTCAAAGTTGGCCCCAAGTCCAGGACGCTGACAGTAGCCCCCGGTCCTAAGGCACGCTCGGACTTGGCTTCGAGGCGAAGCCAAAGGGCAAGTGCGGAGCGCCGCGGGCCCTAACCACCTGCGGCCTTGATGACGCGCGGCGACTGATTGCACGTGGGTGACTCTGCTTCCCCATGCTGCCTCGGCAACTGCTCCCATCTGACAAAAGGGGTGCCGCCTGCCGCCAGGATTTCATTGCTCCTCTTCGTCTTGCTCCAGATCCCCTTCTCCCCGCAGCAGAAGAGCTCACTAGATCCGCCGATTATACACCAAATCTCCTGCCTGATGGCCGCTAAAAATGCCACGGGTTCGTCCTCGGCCGCCGGTGCCAACCGGTACGAGCCAGGGCTGATGGCACCCTGCATGACAGGAGAGAAGCTCAAGACAAAGCTCCTCCTGACAGCGAGCAACGACAATCAATGGGGGAGACCATGCTCCTGGTCGCCACGGCTGTCCCGGAGCCCGCGGGCAGCAATTTCTTCCCCTTCTTCATGCACAACATCTACTTTGGGTCAGTGCCTCCGTTCTCCCCTTTCTTCTTCGCCATCCTTCACCAGTACGGACTCCATGCGCTCCACATCCATGCCAACTCCATCCACCTTCTGTCCCTCTTCGCCTTCTATTGTGAGGCGTTCATGGGCGTGCTGCCCTCCGTTGACTTGTTTTGCCACTTCTTCTATCTTCACAAGACCGGCGATAACCCAGTCGGGTACATCGGCTTCGTCGTGGTGCGGGGTGGCAACGCAATATCCTGCATAGGGAAGAAGGTGGAGGACACCATGAAGAGGTGGGTGTTGATGGATGCCAAGAGCTCCTAGAGCTCGCTGCAGCTGCCGACCACATTCCCCGTCTCCAACAAGTGGTGGAAGTTTGAGAAGATCACCGACCCTGCCCTAACGCCCTTTGTGAGGATGATGGACAAGGAGCTGAAGGACGCGAAGCTGATGGGGGCAATGCTCATCAGGGAGTTCCTGAAGCAGCGCATCGCGCTGCTTCAAGACTGCCCCCGTCCCTTGTGGAAGCTTGGCGGTGATGACGACAAGATTCGCCTGCGCCGGAATTCCCTTCCTGAGGAGGAGCTGAGCAAGGTGCTGACCTATGTGACGGGAAAGGACCTGAGCGACCCTCCGGAGGGCTGGCTCCCGTTGTACGACCGCGACGACGCCGAGGACCTCAGGTTTGTGCGGCTGGGGTCTTCCATGCCGCCTACTACCTTGGTGCTCCTCTCCTCCAACGGCCAATCCTCCGAGGAAACCGAGGATGATGTCATGGGCGAATCCTCCGCCCCGGAGCAGAGGGAGCTCCTACATGATCTGCCAAACGACGATGATGAAGGCGAGCCCCCGGTGGTAGAGGTGTCGCGCCCTCCAGGGGTCGCCACGAGGTCTGCGGTGGCCTCCTTGAAGAAGCACCAGCGAGCAGTTGTGAAGAAGAGCAGGTCTGCGGTGATTTCTCCGGGCAGCAGCCCACCTTCGCCAACGTCGTCCCAGGGAGCGCCAACCGCAAGCTCCCCTGCTCACAAGGGCTCGGCGCCAGCTGCGCCACCTCAGGTCCCGCTGCTAAGCATGAAGAGGCAATACGCCTTCATTGACCAATAAGCTTCTTCCTTATCCTTGCTTGTCAGTTCTTGAAGTGATGCTGAATGTATTCTCTTGTCGCTAGGCAGCAGCCAGCGAAGAAGCAGGGGGAAGGCACGGAGATCACCGCAGTCGCAGGCGACGGAGCGACCTTTGAGGCCCTGGTGAAGAAGAGTGCCGCAGCCCCCGCAGCCCAGGGGCAACGGCAGCTCTGGAGGATGTGGATGCCCGTCCTCAGGAGGTGGCAGGCCTGGCCCCTCGAGCGCCCAGCCTTGTCGCGGCCACTGGGGGCAACCAATCTCTGGAAGACCCCGGTCCTTCATCAGGCTGAGGTTTCTTCTGCCTTCGCGTCGAGGGCATCTCCTCCTTTGCCCAGTGCATGGCCGAGCCATGGTGCTTCTGCTCCCTCTGGGACCTTGGAAGAGGCAAAGGCAACGCTGGACCTCCTCCAGGGTGAGCTTCAGGGCCTGGACTATCGTTCGGTGCGAGGACGCCTGGGGTTGATCTCTGGTTGGCTCAGGGCCGACGCGTTGATACATCTCCGTCGTATCTACTTTTCCAAACACTTTTGCCCTTGTTTTGGACTCTAACTTGCATGATTTGAACGAAACTAACCCGGACTGACGCTGTTTTCAGCAGAACTGCCATGGTGTTATTTTTGTGCAGAAATAAAAGTTCTCGGAATGACCTGAAAATCCACGGAGCAACTTTTTAGAATTAATAAAAAATACTAGTGAAAGAAATAGTGCCAGGGGGGACACACCCTGTCCACGAGGGTGGGGGCGCGCCCCCTCCCCCTGGGCGTGCCCCCTGCCTCGTGGGCCCCCTGGACGTCCACCGCCTTAACTCCAACTCCATATATTTGCTTTCGTAGAGAAAAAAATCAGAGAAAAATTTCATCGCGTTTTACAATACGGAGCCGCCGCCAAGCCCTAATCTCTCTCGGGAGGTCTGATCTGGAGTCCGTTCGGGGCTTCGGAGAGGGATTCATCGCTGTTGTTATCATCAACCATCCTCCATCACCAATTTCATGATGCTCACCGTCATGTGTGAGTAATTCCATCGTAGGCTTACTGGACGGTGATGGGTTGGATGAGATTTACATGTAATCAAGTTAGTTTTGTTAGGGTTTGATCCCTAGTATCCACTATGTTCTGAGATTGATGTTTCTATGACTTTGCTATGCTTAATGCTTGTCACTAGGGCCCGAGTGCCATGATTTCACATCTGAACCTATTATGTTTTTATGAATATATGTGAGTTCTTGATCCTATCTTGCAAGTCTATAGTTGTAACGCCCCGGACACAACTTTACATATTTGTAACTCGAACCCTTGCCATTTCCGGCTATGTGATATATTATTTTCCTCCGTGGTTGGGTTTTTTGTCTTTTGTTTTGCATTTTGTTCATGTCATGCATTTCATCTCATGTCATCATGCGCATTGCATCTGCATGTTTTCACAAAGTTTGCGTCCGCTCGTAGTTGCCATGTCCCCCCTTGCTTTCATTGACCGTTCCGAGACCAACCTTGTTCTTCGTTTTCCCTCTTGCCTAAACCGGAGTCTCTTTGTATAGTGCATCGACCCCTCGCGTGCGCGTCCGAAACTTCTCCGAACCCGACCCGGCCAGTCATGACCGATCGGTCTGGATCATCCCCCAACATCTATAAAACATCTCCGTTTTCTTATTTGGCTCCCTATCTATTTATTTCTAGACCATCCAATTAAGATCGGAGGGACCAAATACCCCTATCCAAAATTCACTTCTTATATAAAGACTAACCCTAAAACCTAGGGACCTTGTCCCATCCACCCGTCGCCAATCAGCCTAGCTTCCTTCCTCCAACCCGCACCCGCAGCCTCCTCCCTCGATCTACGCAGCCATCCAACCAGCGCCCGAGCCCGAGCTCCTTCGGTCGGAGCCACCAAGCGACCCCTGCTACCCCGACCGAGAGCGAGCTTCTCCCGTTTGCTCCTTTCTCCATGGCGCCGTCGCCGCTGGCGTACCCAGCCACCCCGAGTGCCGCCCTCATGCTCGAGCTCCTCCAGGAACCCGTCGTCCCTTCCCTCTTCTTCTCCTCCTTCCCTCCTCTCTCTGGTTCACTCCCTCGGTTCTCATGCCTCTCCCTCTGTGTTCCATGAGCCTCTATGGTTGCCCGCAGCTTTGTCGCCGCCGGGAACGAGTCCCTCCGCCCCGGATCTGGCAACTGCCTCGTCTCGGACCTCACCTGCGGCTCCACCGCCCCTTCAAGTTCCCGAAGCCACTGCCGCCTCGCTAGCGCCGCTCGCCTCCGCCCGTCAAGCTTCTGCGTCGCTGCGCCAAGTCCCTTGCATCTCAGTGCCACCTGCATCGAGTGGGACAACCCCGCGTTGACCCCACGCCTCGGCCGTTCCAGTCGCGCCGCCCCTTTTCTCCCCTGCTCCGGATCAAACGCCAAGCCGCCACCATCCCTGGGATGTCCCTGTCGCCAAGTCCACGCCACGGCCTCTGCTTCCTCTTCATCGAGCAGGAGCTCTGCTCGTCCCGTGCACATGGAGATCAAGCGCCGCTCGCCTCCCGTTGACCGTGCACTCGCTCGGTCTGCCTCCAAACCGCCCCTTGGATCAGATCCACCGACCGGCCTCGAGGCCCGATGTGAGCAGCTCCCCAGCGTCATGGTCCAGATCTCAGATTCGGCCCGATGTGTGTTTTTTCCTCTGTTGCGATTTAGCTTTTATCTGGGATTTACTGTTTTACAGAAAAGTCCCTCTAGATCATGCATTTAATAACTCACAAATGGTGCATCGGATTAAAATGATTTTAATATGTAAAATGCTTAGTTTTTCATCTAGTTTCATAATATGCAACTTTCATCCATGTTAAACATGTTAACTTGCTGTTTGCTATTATTTTGCATAAATAGCATGTTAAAATGATTTATTTCATAACTAATTAACTGTAGCTCCGAATTTAATAAACTTTATATGTAAATGTGGTGGAAAAATGCATAGAATAACATGGTCCACTTTATTTTCCTGTTTAACAACAATAAAATATGTTTTAGGGCAGAATAGTACCAAATCTAAAATATGCACATGGGGATTTTTTGGAATTGTTGTTTGTTGTTCCGGCCTCATTTAAACTTGCCTAGATAGGTAGTTTTATTATGCTTCACCTCGTGCCATGTTAATCAACATTTAATATTGTTGGGTACCTAAACGGGAGCTAACTAAATAGTTGAATGTGGTGTTTCGTCAATATGCAACTCATTGCATATTGAGCTCCACTTAATTTGTAGTATTGTGTGTTGCAGTTTGCCATGCCATGCCTTATTAAACCGGACATGCATCATACTTGTTTGTGCATCATGCCATGTTTATGCTTGTGCATTTACCATGTTGTTTGTTTCTTTCCGGTGTTGCTTCTTAGTTCCGGTAATGTTGCGATTGTGAGGATTCGTTCGACTACTCCCATTCATCTTCTTCATGGACTCGTTCTTCTTCCTATCGGGATTTTAGGCAAGATGACTGTCACCTTGGATCTCACTACTATTGCTAGTTGCTTCGTTCTATCGCTATGCTGTGCTACTTATCATTTTCTCTTCAAGCCTCCCAAATTGCCATGCCAGCCTCTAACCCTTTCACCCTTCCTAGCAAACCATTGCTTGGCTATGTTACCGCTTTGCTCAGCCCCTCTTATAGCGTTGTTAGTTGCAGGTGAAGTTGAAGATTGCTCCATGATGGACATGATTATGTTGGGATATCACAATATCTCTTATTTAATTAATGCATCTATATACTTGGTAAAGGGTGGAAGGCTCGGCCTTATGCCTGGTGTTTTCTTCCACTCTTGCCACCCTAGTTTCCGTCATACCGGTGTTATGTTCCTTGATTTTGCGTTCCTTACGCGGTTGGGTGATTTATGGGACCCCCTTGACAGTTCGCTTTGAATAAAACTCCTCCAGCAAGGCCCAACCTTGGTTTTACCATTCGCCTCACCAAAGCCTTTTTCCCTTGGGTTTCTGGAGCCCGAGGGTCATCTTTATTTACCCCCCCCCCTCGGGCCAGTTCTCCTCCGAGTGCTGGTCCAAACCGAGCGATGTCCGGCGCCCCCTGGGCCACCAGGGTCTATGCCAACCCGATGTCTTGCTCATCTGGTGTGCCCTGAGAACGAGATATGTGCGACTCCTATCGGGATTTGTTGGCACATCGGGCGGCTTTGCTGGTCTTGTTTTACCATTGTCGAAATGTCTTGTAAACCGGGATTCCGAGACTGATCGGGTCTTCCTGGGAGAAGGAATATCCTTCGTTGACCGTGAGAGCTTGTGATGGGCTAAGTTGGGACACCCCTGCAGGGTATAAACTTTCGAGAGCCGTGCCCACGGTTATGTGGCAGATGGGAATTTGTTAATGTCCGGTTGTAGATAACTTGACAGTTGACTTAATTAAAACACATCAACCATGTGTGTAGCCGTGATGGTCTCTTTTCGGTGAAGTCCGGAAGTGAACACGATTTTGGGTTATGTTTGACGTAAGTAGGAGTTCAGGGTGACCTCTTGATCATTTCTAGCTTCACGACTATTCCGTTGCTTCTCTTCTCGCTCTTATTTGCGTATGTTAGCCACAATGTCATGCTTAGTCATTGCTGCAACCTCACCACTTTACCCCTTCCTTCCCCATTAAGCTTTGCTAGTCTTGATACCCATGGTAATGGGATTGTTGAGTCCTTGTGGCTCACGGATTACTAGAACAACAGTTGCAGGTACAGGTTTTGCGATGATCATGACGCGAGAGCGATGTTTACTTGTTTTGGAGTTCTTCTTCTGCTTCTTCTTCGATCAGGGGATAGGTTCCAGGTCGGTAGCCTGGGCTAGTAGGGTGGATGTCATTTGAGTTTCTGTTTGTGTTTCATCCATAGTCAGATGTTGCTCTCTTGTATAATGATGTTGTATTCATGTGGCATTGTATGCCTTTTGTATGTATCCCCATCTATTATGTAATGTTGATGTAATGATATCCACCTTGCAAAAGTGTATCAATATGCAGTTGTGGGACCTTTGAGTCTCTTTAGGATAGTATCGCATAATGGGCATGACAATAGTCACCTATTATGTGTTATGATCCGACAACCCCGAAGTGACAATAATCGGGATACTTCTCTATGATGACCGTAGTTTGAGGAGTTCATGTATTCACTATGTGTTAATGCTTTGGTCCGATATTCTATTAAAAGGAGGCCTTAATATCCCTTAGTTTCCATTAGAACCCCGCTGCCACAGGAGGGTAGGACAAAAGATGTCATGCAAGTTCTTTTCCATAAGCATGTATGACTATATTTGAAATACATGCCTACATTACATTGATGAACTGGAGCTAGTTCTGTGTCACCCTATGTTATAAATATTACATGAGGAATCGCATCTGACATAATTATCCATCACTGATCCAATGCCTACGAGCTTTTCACATATTGTGATTTGATTATTTACTTTACCGTTGCTACTGTTACAATTACTACAAAACTGCTATCGTTACGTTTGCCACTGTTACCGTTATTTCCATACTACTTTGCTACTAAATACTTTGCTGCAGACACTAAGTTATCCAGGTGTGGTTGAATTGACAACTCAATTGCTAATACTTGAGAATATTCTTTGGCTCCCCTTGTGTCGGATCAATAAATTTGGGTTGAATACTCTACCCTCGAAAACTGTTGTGATCCCCTATACTTCTGGGTTATCACGCGTTTGTTCGCGCGGCCTGGAGATCTGCGGAGGAGGCCCAGAAGGCACTTGGGGTGGCTACCACAGTGCGCGATGTGGCGCGGAAGGAGGCCACAGAAGCTGAGAACTAGTGCCGTGCGGTGAAGGCTGAGCTGAAGGCCCTCCTGGATCAGAAGGCCACCCAGGCCAGCCAGCTCTAGGAGCGCGAGGAGAAGCTGAAGCCCCAGGAGGGTGCCATTGCCAATTGGGACGTCGAGGTGAAGAAGACGGCCTTAGAGCAGGCTGGGGAGCGTGATCGCCTGGTGAAGCTGAGGGAGGAGGCGGAGGCAGCCCAAGCAGCCCTGGCCGAGGCTAAGAAAGCGGCCGCCATGGAACGCGACACCCTTTCCTCCCTTGAGGCGCGCTTCCTCAAGTCCCAGAAGGCGCTCTTCGGAGATGGTCCCTCCGGAAAGGCGGTGGTGACGACCCCGAGGGAGACCCCTGTTGTTCTGCTTCCTGAAGTCGTGGTGGTTCTTGAAGATGCTATCGACGGGTTTACGTCCCTGGTGGAAGGCGAGGCATGCTCAATTTCTTCCTTAGCTCTGACGTGCGTCTTCAGCCATCTTTATCTCCAGGATGCCATCTTCAACCTCTCCTCCTTCCTTGCTCCGGTGGACGCCGACTCGCGGGGTGCTGCTGCTGCTGCTGCCGTGAAGAGCCCCGTGGACGCCATGCTGAACAAGGACATGGTGGTTGGCCCTCCAAACAAAGCCGGTGGGACAAGCGACGCGCTTGGCGATGAGGTTCCGCTAGCAAGCGGCGATGCCCAAGTCTGAACAGGTGGTTTCAGAGATTCTGCTTTTCGCCTTTTTATCCTGCACCATGCGACATGCCTCGGGGAGGCGTTTAAAACTATTTGCTTGGAATAATTTTTCTTGTAATAACTAGATTATGCTCCTTCAACTTTTCTGTTTGCTTTATTGTTCTGCGTAGGCAGAGCCTAGCCCCGTGCGTACCTCAGCCGTCGTTGGGTCGTACAGATCACCAGGACGAGCCCAAGAGGTGAGGGGCTACACGACCAGTTAGGCTCCTGAGTCGCGATGCTCAGGAGTCCTCCTTAACGTGCGAACAACTTAGGAAAAGATGTAGGGGCAAGCCTTGGTGTTCTGTGTCGGCAGGGCCCGGCCCCGCGCATACCTCAGCCGTCGTTGGGTCGTCTGGATCACCAGGACGAGCCCAAGAGGTGAGGGGCTATGGAAACAGTTATCCTGAGTCGCGATGCTCAGGAGTCCCCTTGACGTACAAACGGCTTGAAAGAGAAGGGTGACAACCAGGTCTTGGCGTTCTGCATCGGCAGGGCCCAGCCCTGCGCATTCCTCGGCCATCGTTGGGTCGTACGGATCACCAGGACGAGCCCAAGAGGTGAGGGGATACATGACCAGTTAGGCTCCCGAGTCGCGATGCTCAGGAGTCCCCCTGGACGTACGAATAGACCCTCCTACCTTTCCCTCGCCGAGATCTCACTTGGGAGGGGTGCGCGAAGACCATGCACGTGAGGCCTGGCGAGGTGGGGTACGCCAGGAGTGACCTGAGCGTAGCCCCCATGCCGAGCCCCCTCGCGCTACCTTCCGAAGGGAGAGTAGCACGGTGGGGCTAGTCACTAGGCCCGGAGGCTCCCTGAGGTTAATGCGTCCGTGAGGCCACCCCCAGTTGTTTATCACCAGTGCAGAGCATAGCGCTTCGGCTCTTGCACTGGCATACCGCTCCTCGCCTGTGTCGACGGCCAGCACGGAGCATGGTGCTTCCACTGGTGCGTGGGAGGAGGCTCCCTCCGAGGAGAGCCCCCGGGGCGTGTATAGCCCCACCCTGACACGTGGCTTGCACGACAGTGCTGGAGGAGGTGTATATGGGCACATGTGAGCCAGCGGGGGACTCACGAGGCCCTACCTCAAGGCAGGTTGCGCGTGGTCTTGATTGGGGGTGCTTGGGTTGGTCCTGCGAGATGGTTAGGCAGCCTGCGCTGAATGAGTTTCCTGATGTTATTGCATGAGAAGGCCAAACACCAACGACCCTTGGAGGTGACGTGAACGGGGCCGGCTGCCAGACAGAGCTCAGCCGCTGGATCTATCGATGCTGCAGGGACGGACCCGAGCACAGACGCTGTGCCTAGTCTTCTCATGCGAAGATCCTGAAGAAAAACAACTGGCGCGTGGTTCCTGTGGCCACGGGGGCACCAGGTCGCGCGCCCTTGCTTACCCATCACAATTAGCTCATGCGAGAACAAGGCACCAAGAGCCATGGGAGGTGACGTACACGGGACCGGTTCGTGAGCCAGAGCTCTGCTACTTGGGTTTAGCGATGCTGCAGGGACGAACCCAAGCACAGACGTCGTGCTAGTCCTTAATCACGAGGTGGTCGTTGGAGGGCTTGCAAGGGTGCGAGATGTTCTTAGCGACGAAGCGCCGGTCAGGCAGTTGGTAATTCGAAAGAAGTTTGCAAGGAATAGTAACTGACTCTGATAAAATGCAAAAGGGATACACGCCATAGGGACAGACCCACATGGCCTGTGGATGATGCAGCCCGAGGGGCGCCCCCAAAATGAACGAACTAAGGAGATGTGACCTGATACCGTTGCTGAAGAGTTGTTGAAGTAGCCAAAACGCATGCTGCTAAAGCCGTTCCTCATGAGCCGCTCCGGTGCCGGGCCTCGGGAGGCTCGAAGGGACAAGAAGGCTCCTGAGGGTGCTCCTCCATCTCCGCCAGGATCGCCTGGCGCTTGGCCTCACAGGCTACTTGAGCGTCCCTCATGCAGCGCTGGAACACCTCAGCCATACCCGCCAGGCTGAAAGGCATGCGGACATAGCTATGGGGCGGTCCCTCGCATCGGCAGACACAAGACAGTCACATGAGCTGCTGAGATGTGGCCCTGCTGAGCCCAGGGATGTCGATGCAGACGCGGAACTCCTTACCCTTGCTAGGGCAGTGAGCTCCGCCTCGCGGCAGGCAACAATCGCCTTGCAGAACCCTTCCTTCCTAGATCTCCTTGATCGCCTCGCTGATGAACTCCTGAACACCTGGTGCCTCACGCTTGTTGCCTTCTCCTGGGAAGCGTGCTCTGAAGAGCGCCTCCACATGGTGCCCAAGCACCGCTCTCGCGACATTGGCCAGGTCTGAGGCCCTCCAGAGGAGAGCCCCCGAGCCCAGCCTGAGAGGGGCGCCGGGTGTGCCTTCCTATGCGATCGGTGAAGGTGCCACGTCCAGGGATGCGAGGCTCAGTGTTGCGTCCTCGAGTGATGATTCCTCACGAGACCCCTGGCTCAGCTGTAGCTTCTTTGTCTTGGGGGCGACCTCAGGAGGGAGGGCGCCGTCTTTGTCTTCCGGGTTCTCAACTGCTGCAGCCTGGAAAGCACGCTCAAGGGATCACACCGCATCCTTCTCCTGACACGCGGCCGTGATGATGCCGCCGCTTCCTGGCATCCTGAGGATGTTGTAGCCATGGTGAATGGCCACCATGAACTTGGCCAGCGCTGGGTACCCAAGGATGGCATTGTAGGGCAGGCGGATGTCGGCAACGTTGATATCGATGAGCTTGATGCGGTAGTTGTTGCGCTTGCCAAAGGTGACTGGGAGGAGAACCTTGGTGGGGTGCAGCTGGTAGTATGGCACTTGGAGTCTGTCGAACGTCTGGACGGAGAGAACATTGAGCCCTGCTCCGCCATCAATGAGAGTCTTCGTGACGGTTACGTTGCTGATGACGGGGGAGCAGAGCATGGGGAGCATGTCGGCGTTCTGGGAACGGGGGTTCCCAGACTTGCCTGCCTGCGGCCTGCAGCGTGGCTCGAGCGGTGGCCCAGTACGGCCCATCTTCATCAACTCAAGCTCAAGACCCTCGTGAGGGGCCAAGCCTCGCGGGACGGACGATGCAAGGCTTCCACAGGAATGGTCTCACCAGGCAGGCTCATGAGGAGGCGGAGAGATCAAGGCAGGGTACCTCGCGAGGTGCTCATGACGCAAGCCATGATGATCGAGACCAGGCGGGCGCCAGGCAGGCGCTAGCCTGCTCAGTGTCCTCGTTTCCTCTTTGGTGCAAAGGGGGCAAGCGCAGGCGCGGAGTACCGAGGCACCAAGCAAAGGTTACCATTTTAGTGCAACGAGACCAAGACCAGCAGAGCGGCAGGACAGAGGTCACCGTGGAGCCCAAGACGGCGTCATCGCCAGTGCCTTTGGCAGCCGAAGACCAACTTTAGTCAGGATAACTTGTACTAGATGTTCCCCTTCAAAATGGCCGTTGTTGGCTCCCTTCTCGCTCAATATTGGGAAGAGGACCAGGGCCTCTATATATAGAGATAGCCATCACAGTAGAAGGCATCTGGATCTCACCTAGAGCCAACAAAGACAAAGCAATTCCTCTCCAAGCACACCACCACAAGAACATCCCTCGCGAGGCTGTTCTACCTCTGTACTATCTGTCATCAGCCCCAGAGGAAATCCACCACACCACACACTGGATTAGGGTATTACACCACAATGGTGGCCTGAACCGGTATAAACCTTGCGTCCCTGGTGTTGTTCATCGTGTAGCTTAGATTCACAGCGAGGCGTCAGGACGTGGATCGGTAGGAGGAAGATCTTCGCGCGCACCCCAGAGTTCGAACCTTCAGGGTTTTGTCAGAACCCGGTATCTGACATTTGGTGCGCCAGGTAGGGGTGCGCCGGAATCTTTCTTCCGATGTTCTGTGTTTGATCATTCGTCGCATCCATGGCTGACGCTCGCCGAGCTCCCACCGAGCGTCGGGCTGCTCTCGCAGCCCGTGTCGCCCAAACGGCTCCTGTCCGTGGGCCTTCCCTTCGTTCTCCACTGCCTGCCGCCACCGGCCCGGCGAGGAACAAGGAGCAGGCATCGTTGCTGCATCCCTTGGTGTGGCGGGAAGGCCGCACCGCCACTCCATCGCCGACTCCAGCTGGTTCGTCGTCGCATGCCCGTCGCGCTCCCACGGACACACATGCCGTGTTGGTCCTGGCACGCGAGCTCCTGCAATACCGCCCCGTCGACGACCTCTACGAGGAGTGGCTCGCTCGCATCACCAAGCTCGTCAGCGATGCAGGGGGCTCCCCTGCACCGTCCCTCTCGCTGCCTTGCCCTCCGTCCTGCATGGGTGATGCAGCTCAGGAGGTGCCTCCGCCACCTCCTCCCCAAGAAGGCGCCCTGGCTCCAAGGCGCGTGGCCCCTGGACGAGACCCACCGTGTCCTGTCCCCCACGACAAGAAAGGAGCTACCAAGAAGTCCCTCGTCCCCAAGAAGGTGCTCGCGTGCTCCCTGCTCCAGCGCGTCAAGACCGCATCCCTGCGCCTGCACGTCGAGATCCCGCGCTGCCTCTGGCGGCGGTGCGCGGTAATCTCTAGGAGCAAGCCCCGCATCTGCAAAGAGCTCAAGTGGCCACCGCAGGCTGCCGCGCCTTCACCATCGAGCTACGAAGTGTCGCCTGGCCGGGCAAGTTCAAGCCGGATCTGCCTCCTCGCTACGACGGCACTGCCGACCCCGCGGAGTTCCTGCAGCTCTACGAGTTGGGCATCGAAGAGGCCAACGGAGACGAAAAGGTCATGGCGAATTGGTTTCCCATGGTGCTCAAAGATGGTGCCTGCACCTGGCTCCTGAACCTGCCTCCTGGCACGATCTCCTCTTGGGACGAGATGCGCACCCGCTTCATCGCCATCTTCCAGGGCACTCACGACTGACCTCCAGTCGTGGGTGACCTGCGCCGTATCAAGCAGCAACCAGGAGAGAACCCGCATCAAGCGCTCGCCTCAAGATTCCCAAGGTGACCGAGGAAGCCATCATCTCAACATTCTCTGATGGCGTCCGCAACATCAAGATGAAGGAGGAGCTAGCTATCCATGAGGATCTGTGCACATCTCTGGAGCTGTTCAACCTGGCGACCAAGTGTGCAAGGGCTGAGGAGGGACGCCTCTCCCTTCTCGAGATCCCAGCTATTGACCCTAAAGAGAAGAAAGCCAAGGCCAAGGATGCGAAGCGCAAAGGAGCAGCCGTGCTCGCAGCAGAGCCAGATACGAAGCACGGTAGGGACCAGCTAGAGTCGTCCAAGGGCAGCAGGTACTACATGTACCATGACCTCCACACCCACAACACCAACGAATGCCAAGAGCTCAGGTCCGTGCGAGAAGGACGTATCGGTCGATTCCCCGAGCGTAACGATCGGGGCTACGACCGAGGAGGAGGAAGATGTGGAGGACGATGGGACAACCGAGGCCCTCGCCAAGGGTGGCATGACCGACCTCGCGAGGACTGTAGGCAGGACCAGCCTCGTGAGGGGGCTTGGAGGGATCAGGCTCGCGAGGATCACCCGTAGGGCAACGCAGGCATTCCTCCTCTGCCACCACTGCCAAGAAGGAATGACGACCATCATTAGGACGAGGGGGCTGGGGGCTTCCAGGAGCCACGTGCTATCGCTTGCATGTTGGGTGGTGCCCAGGCCACAGCCTCTTAGCACATCTTCAAGCAGTTTGCTCGCGAGGTGAACAAAGTGCTGCCCAAGCTCGAGGCCACACGCCCTCTCGGGTGGTCCACGTGTGCCATCACATTCAGCTCAGCGGATCAGCTCAAGTGTGCGGCTATAGCCGGCGTCCTCCCAATGCTTTGTTCCCTAGTCATCAGCAATGTGCAAGTTACGAGGACCCTCATCGATGGCGGCGCAGGACTCAACGTTTTGTCAGTCGAGACGTTCAACAATCTCCAAGTGCCATATGATCAGCTCCAACCAAGCAAGCCTTTCTCAGGAGTCACTGATGGCTCCACCACCCCGATAGGACAGGTCCGCCTCCCTGTCACCTTTGGACAGCGCAAGAACTACCGTACCGAGCTCATGGACTTCGACGTTTCCCACACTCCTGCCATACAACGCCATCCTTGGGTATCCAGCCCTGGCCAAGTTCATGTCAGTGACTCACCATGGATACAATGTCCTCAAGATGCCGGGAAGCGGCAGAGTCATCATAGTCCCCTGTGAAGAGAAGGATGCGGTGTGATCTCTCGAGCGTACCTTCCAAGCTGCATCAGTTGAGGACCCAGGCAGCAAGAGTGGGAACCTCCCCGAGGTAGTTCCTAAGAAGAAGAAGACATTGCCAAGCTCAAGGCCTCAGGAGGCAAGCATCTCCGGAGGCACCGCGCTAGGATCTGCGCCTGTGCAAGGGCGCCTCCCTCCGTCGTGTAGGAAGGCGCGCCTGGCACTGTCAGGACCCCGACTCAATGCCACATCGATCTAGCATGTAACACCTCATATCACTTTGCGGCCTCACGCATGGTATTCCCACGGGTGTCGCCTTACCTATGCCCGCGACCGTTTGCGCCTTTTGGCACACGTATATGACAGTGTCGCTAGCATCCATATGATAAGGAGCCCGGGCTGACATAGCTAGTTGTAAACCCAAAGTGGCACATACTTACAGGGACAGGCATCCATGACCCAGCATCGAACGTGTCGGTCATCAGCGAGTGAATCCAGGCTGTAGCACTGGGCTAACAGGACTCCGGTGAACTGGGCTGTAGCGGGCTAACAGGACTCCGGTATTCATCGCGTGACATTTCCCCGAAGGGACAGACACATGAACGAAGAAGGACACATGCCGGCCAGCCTAAGTGTTCCGGAGCAGTAGAAAGCTACCATGGCTCAGTGGAAGCACTAGGAGACATTTCCCGGTAAGAGAGGCTACTAAGGATAAACAACTAGATAGTCAGATCCCACACATACCAAGCATTTCAATAACATACACACAATATGCTCGATATGTGCAAATACAACATGGCATCACAACATGACTCTACAACTCAAGTATTTTATTCAATAGGCTCCGAGGAGCGAGATATTACAAACATGGGTCTCATGACCCAACATTCAGAGCAAACAAGTCAAGCACAAGCGGAAGCTTAACATGTCTGAGTACGGACATCTACAAATGAAAAAGGCTGAGAAGCCTGACTAACTACTAGATCCTGCCGAAGGCTCAAGATCATAGCTGAGGTAACAAGCTAACCATCGAAGTCCACGCGGTACTACTAGCGAGACTGAAGTCTCTAAGCAAAAACATAAATTAAGCAACATGAGTACAAATGTACCCAGCAAGACTTACATCAGATCTAACTACATATGCATCATTATCAACAAGGGGATGGTGGGGTTTAACTGCAGCAAGCCAGCTTTGACTCGGTGGCTATCCTGAACTACGACTGCAAGTAACTCTTTTGAGGTGGCGCACACAAGTCCACATATTCACCATATCAATACACCGATATGGATCTGCTCCCGTCTCCCTACGAGAATGCCATCCATAGCACTCACGCTTATCTTGCGTATTTGAGAGTATCCACTTTCACTTGTCTATGAACTGTACAGGCAACCCAAAAGTCCTTTACCGCGGACACGGCTATTCGAATAGATCATATTAACCCTGCAGGGGTGTACTTCTTCACACACGCTCTCACCACTTACCGCCGTTTACACGACATGTACTCGGCAACCTTCAAGCGGAAGCCCAGCGAGGGTGTCGGCCACGACCTGACTAACCACACAAGTCTCTTGTCCAGGTTTATCGCCTATTCGGGTTCCATCTGCAAGGAGATTCGGCCGGGGTGTCGCTCACGGCCCCAAACGATATGTGCAGGGTTCCCAAGCCGACCTCGACGGGTGGATCTATGCTTGGTACACCGTGCCATGGTGCCTAGTCTGTCCCAAGCCCACCTGTACCGGGTACCACTTGGTAGACTACTAACACAGCCTACAAACACCAGAAACTAGTTGCAACTCCTGGACAGAGATCGAGTTGATTAATAAGTCGAGAGGGGCACTTAAGCATTCCAATGTGTGGTAGTAACTGGTCATGGATCACAAACACAGAACTCAGTTCCTGAGGACGGCTGCAATGAGACAACCCACCATGTACTCCTACATGGCCTCTCACCGCTACCTTTACCAAATCGTGTTCACACACTTAGCTCTCAATAGTAGGACATGTTCACACACCTCTAATTCATCCCCGATGAATCAGATCTGACTCAACTCTAAGCAGTAGCAGGCATGACAAACAAGCATGAATGAGTAGGCACAATAGGGCTCAAACAACTCCTACTCATGCTAGTGGGTTTCATCTATTTACTGTGGCAATGACAGGTCATGCAAAGGATAAAGGGGTTCAGCTACCGCAGCAAGTAACAGATGAATCGTTGTTGTCCTAATGCAGTAAAAGAGAGCAGGAGCGAGAGAGTGGGATTTTATCGGAATGAACAAGGGGGTTTTGCTTGCCTAGCACTTCTGAAGATAGCATTGAGTCTTCATCAGTGTCAACGATCACAACGGCGGAACATCGTCTACCGAGAGGGGACAAGCACTGACAAACAAAGAAGAAACACAATCAATGCAATGCCCAATATGATGCGTGATCATGACATGGCAATATGCTGTGGTTTGGGCTAATGCAACTAGCAGCAAGTTAAATGAAGTTGGTTTGAACCCTAAGTTCAAATCCAAACTCCATATGTGAAATTCAAATGTCATTTTTATGACTTGTGCTAAACATCAGCTATATGTTGTTCTGACATGCATGAAAATGGTACAGATGGATAGATTGGATTTTTCTGATCACTTTTCATATATAATTTGTTTCATTTGGAGTTACGGTTGATTTTACATGATTTTTAGAAGTTTACACTATTTTCTGGAATTTCTTGAATTATTTTAAAACTAGAAGACAAATACTGCGTTAGCATTGCGTCATTGTGACGTCAGCAGAGTCAACAGAGCTGGTCTAGGTCAAACTGACCAGTGGGGTCCACTGGTTAGTGACACAGTGCTCTCTGGGTCACAGACATGTGGGGCCAGTCAACAGCCATGTCAGCGCGGTCAAAGCTGACGGGTGGGGCCCAGGTGGTTAGTTAAACTTAACAGAAAATAAACAAAGATTAATTAAGGGCGCGGGGCCCATACATCAGTGAGAGAGGGCTTAATTAGCAGGGTCATTAGCCCCTAATGATGGCGCCAGTTCAGCACGTCGGAGACCAGCCGGCGGCGACCACAGAACACGGCGGGGCACAACGGACTTGCGCTAGAGACGTCGGTTTAGCACGCTGAGGGCACCAGGGCATAGCCCTTGCTCTTGCACATCCAGAGAGCCAAGTAGGAGGGGCTGGGGTCGAACGAGCTCGCCGGAGTCGAGCTCGTGGCGGCGGCCGGCGTTCGGGAGCGATCGAGTACGGTGCTAGAGGGCAAGGGAGGGGGAGCTACTGGTGGCTGCAGGTTCCTAGAGGCGCGCCGAGCATGCTGGTGTGCTCGGATACGGGCTGCAGTGCCCATGGCCTCGTCTGCACCATCGCCGGCGGCGAGGAGCTCACCGCTTCGGTGGAAACGGCGGTTGTAGGATGAATTAGGCGACGGGGTATGGGGGAAACGGTGCAGAGGCTCACCGTGGTTCTTTTGGTGCTGCTGGAGAGGCAGGGGAGACACGGGGTCCGGCGGAACGTCGGCGGGGATCTCTGGCACCCGAGGACAGAGATGGCGGCGCTGGCGGCGTCCAGGGGCTTCCGGCGTCGTGCGGCTTGGTGAGGAGGAAGAGGGGAACCAGGCCGAGCTCTTACGCCGATCGAGGGAGCGAGGTGGATACGGTGGACACGGTGGCGGCGAACGGTGGCGACAAGCGCACTCGGGTGTTCGCGGGAGGGAGAAATAGAGGAGGGGAGGAGGTCCAGCGAGAGAGGGGAGAGGTGCAGAGGGTCCGGGGGTGTTGTGGCGTTCACAGCCGCGTCGAGGAAGCGGCGGGAAGCAGGAGGTGGCCGCGTTCGGTTGAACGCTCGCCACGCACCTGCTTCTCCTTCTGGCAGAAGGTTGAAGAAGCAGGCAGCGCTGGTTGGGCTGGGCTAGCCAACTGGGCCGCCAGATGGCCTGGCCAGGTGGGCTGCACAGCAGGTAGGTCCAGGTAACTTCTCTCCCTCTCTTTTATTTGTTTTAGTTTTCTGTTTCTTCTGTAGCTTTGTGGCTTTATTAAAAATACTGAATCAATCCCAAAAATCATGCAACTACTCATGACCACTGTTGGAAATATATCCTACAGTAAACATTTCAGTTTGGGATTATTTGAGCATTTAAAATATTTTATAGCATTTAAATGCCCAAATGCAAATACTATATGATTTAATTCAAAAATCCAGAATGGCCTAGAAAATGTGCACCATTTTTGGAAGAGGTTCTAGACCAATCCAAAAATA
Source organism: Triticum aestivum (assembly GCF_018294505.1). NCBI lineage: Eukaryota > Viridiplantae > Streptophyta > Magnoliopsida > Poales > Poaceae > Triticum > Triticum aestivum. The sequence goes on along the minus strand of NC_057798.1, from coordinate 555,290,632 downwards.
ATGAACTTTTCTGAAGAGCATTTTGGGTTCATTGAGAATGTTTTTATTTGAACCTAGTTGATTTGATCTAGTGCTAGGGTTTGAGCAATCCCCATTTCAAGTTCATTTGAAAAAATAAACATGATGCACACATGAAGGGCTAGCCTACTGCAGACCAGGACCAGGGATGTGACAACTCACCCCCACTAAGCAAAAATCTCGTCCCGAGATTCAAGCATGAGGTAAGAAGACAGAGGGACACAAACTATCACAATCTTCTCAATCCAGGTTGCACTTCGCAAGGGTGTTGATTCGATCACCATCTTTGTCTTGTCGTCTTGTTCTGAGAACTCCAGCTAACATGACAATGAGAGAAGAAGGAGACTCTAGAAGGATCGATCTTCTCAAAGATCGAACAACTTAGGATCAACTCATGGAATGAGACATAGCAACATCTCTCGAGCTGAGACACGAAGCATACATCTAGAGGGATGGAGTGGAACAGATGACGAGGATTCACTAGGTAGACAACAATTCCATACTTAAGAAGGTGGTAAACGATTGTCAACGTAGCGAGGAGTTGAGTTGCCATGATACCATAACGGGGCACCTTAGGGAAGGTGACTTGTAGAAATATCCCGTAAGTGGCAAAAAGAATTACCTTTGATTCAGAGATCATTAAAACTCTTTATACCAGCCTAAGGCAATTCTCAAGCGATCATTTGGAGGGGTTCAGTAGAATGGGATGCCCGAATTAGAATGGATGATATGGATTACCTTGTTGAAGACAACGCAACGGAAGATTTTAATAACTGACGAGAAGCTCAATAGTGGAGAGTGAGTCCACTCTTGAAAAAATTATAGCATAACCGAGGAAACTGAAAGCAATCCCAGTTAGTGCCGATGATAACACCTAGCACTTGTGCGTGCTCTCAGGAACTTGAGCACTTCCATATTCATCAAGGTATTACCAATATCCGTGTCAAGGATCCTGGCAACACAACGTACTACCATGATGAATGCCGGTAGAAGATGCAGATGCAAAGGAAGATAACACCTTCTCAGATTTCACCTTGGCGGGCCAAGGGGACAAAATCTGGATGATCGACCGAGAGACATTTAGCACTCCGCTTCTAATGTTCTCCTTGATGTGCTAGTGCAACCCATTTATCAAACTGAGTTGATATCTAGGACATCAAGTAAAGGTCGGACTTCGGGAACACAAAAATCATAAGGAATAACTACGGAAGTAAATCCATAAGAAATCCTCATGGGGAGGTGGCCAACTTCCTCAATCAAGATACTACAGCAATAGGTCTTCCTGCTCGGTGTGTTGGCCACGACATCCACTTTACCGGGTTACAGAGACCAATATAATAGTTCTTGGGAACTGTTCCAACCATCATATCTGCCTGAGATTCAGATCTGGTTGGTGTCAGGATATTCCAGACTCACATGTCCGAAAAGAAGAGTTGCAACATAAGTCGACGAGATAAAGTTGCGAGATTCTCGGGAGATGAACTAGGATAGCAAGCTCCATAACATGAGTTGGTTCTGCTACAAACCTGTGAACATGCTGTCCAAGACAAAACATTATCACATGGTAGTCTTACAATAAAACACTACCGAGTTCAGGTGGGGAACCATCATCGAGGATATCGAAGTCCTTGTGCACTTATCGATGAACTTCTTATCCTTGAGCAAGTCAATCAGTGGCTTGGCATGCTAGGGACACATATAGAATGGAGGTAGCTAATCTCACAATCCAATGTATACTTCGCACATGCATGACTGACTTGGGATGATTCCAAAGGAAGCAAAAACAATCTTTCTCGGATCCACAGCGGCAACTTACACCAAGTGCACGTGAATTAGAGAAAGTCACTTCTTTCATCCGAACATATACCTCATGAATGGAACATGAAGGTAATTTTTACAAAAGTTTCCAACATTAGATGGATGTTCAACATGATCATGGAGAAGATAAAATGATGCTGATGGGCTCAACAACAAGTCATCGGGGTGACCATATAAATGGAATTCCATAATTATGTGAACAAGGACATAGCATTGGTCAGACCCAAAAGATGTAATGGTGTATGCTCGAGGGATAACCGCGAGTAAGACAACATTGCGAACATCATTGGTTCTGATTTGATTTGACAATAGCCCACACTCAAATCAAAGTTTTTATAAGATAATAGGTCCAACAACTGATCACAGGGACCAATCGATGAAGATATCATCTTTCTTCAACTAACACACCAACACCAAGATATCCCTTTGAAATGAACTAAGTTAGGTAAGCTTTTATCTTCCAACTCTCCAAGTTGTCATTTAGCTTAACCAACTAGCTCAGGGGTATCCAACATGGATTCTTGGAGAAAGGGTGGTTTACAAGGAAACCAACATGATCACAAACTTAACATAGCGGTCAAGGGACAACATGGCAATACTTCCGAGAAGATATTCAGGAAATCACGAACCACCGATATGTTACTAAGCTCGAGAACAATCTTGCTTCTCAGGGCAAGACGATATGATCAATAGAGCGAAGACTTGAAATAATCCTAACTCATTGATCGAGGAGTGCACCAGAAGAATGGACTAGGTAGCACGATCAATCTTAGAATGATGATTCAATAACCAACATGCTAAGAATGAAATTATTGTCCTTTAACTACCAAGCAACAAGGTTGCTAGGAGTATTGATTTCACACATCACGATTCACTTGTCGACATTCCGGTTGCAACAACACGGGAACCGAGAAATGAATAATGGTGGAGAGAGTATCACTGTATCAAGAGTTCATAGGATGGTGTGCAATTCCCATGATATTCTTAATATAAAGATGGTAATACTCCAAGGTGGAGCAGAACAAAAGCTAGATTAGTATTTGATCTGCGGAGCACAACTGCTTTGACCCAATCCTGGATATGGGTGAGGTACTGGAGTTTGTTTCTCCTAGTCATTCTGGAATAGAAAGGCTTGACGGACCACAACAGTAATAGGCATCGACGATCGAATGCACACATACTCTTGACTATCAATTGATAGACGGGGTCGGAATACACCTAAAGAGGGACAACTCAAAGGAACATATGATTTTGTGAGTCATGGATGCATAGATTAGTATGTCGAGCAAAGTTCAACATTTCTTCCGGATAACCCATGCAGAAAGGTAGAACTGGCAGAGTCACAACATAGAATCGAGAACTCATCAAGAGCACACTGGTCATGATCTTTCGGTTCAGCGAGGAACTTCTGCCATAAGCAGTTCATGGTATTTGGAAGAAGGATATACCACAAACCTCGAGGAACAATGCAAAGGTTACTAATATCCTAAAGGAACTAGCAAACACTATCAACATGAAGTAAGTAAGGTGAATCTCGGGTTCATAACCCAGGAGTGGAATACCTACTAAATAAATGGCATCACGGGATGCTTTCGAGAATGACGGTCAGAATCATCACACTGGGAACACAGAGCATGGCTGGATTACTAGATGATACTCTAGACACCTAGGGTCATAATAATAGCTCCAACATAAATGTCGAGGCAATAGAATACCTCAACTCAACAATTAGTGTGATTAACCTAGCCTAAAAGAACATCAAAATCAGAGGGAAAGGATTTTGCAAATGCACCAGATTGTTTAGAAACCTGGGACGACTCGGACAGCATAACGGCTGTAAATGCTCCAAAAGATTTAAAACATCCTACAAAATGGTGGCATAGCCACTCGAACATCATAATATCAAGGTTCTGAAATCAACTATGAATACACAGAGATAGTAGGAACTTAACTCAAGCTTAGAACCATCAATCCTATAGGACTACGGATTAGTAACACGTGATCCTGATAGAAGGAAGAGAGAGCCTAGTTCCTTAACCCCGCAGGAAAGGTAAGATGACTCAAATCAGAAGAGCATAAGGTATGAGGAGTAAAAAGAGCCTTACGTTCCATCCCACAATCAATTCCCCTACATATAACTAAAGCATTTCTAGACTCAACTTCGACCAGTTTGGCTTGGTAATCCTACAGGCAGTCAAGCTCTGATACCAAAGCTGTCAGGACCGCGACTCAATGCCACATCGATCTAGCATGTAACACCTCATATCACTTTGCGGCCTCACACACGGTATTCCCACGGGTGTCGCCTTACCTATGCCCGGGACCGTTTGCGCCTTTTGGCACACGTATATGACAGTGTCACTAGCATCCATATGATAAGGAGCCCGGGCTGACATGGCTAGTCGTAAACCCAAAGTGGCACATACTTACTGGGACAGGCATCCATGACCCAGCATCAAACGTGTCGGTCATCAGCGAGTGAATCCAGGCTGTAGCATTGGGCTAACAGGACTCCGGTGAACCGGGCTGTAGCGGGCTAACAGGACTCCGGTATTCATCGTGTGACATTTCCCCGAAGGGACAGACACAGGAACGAAGAAGGACACATGCCGGCCAGCCTAAGTGTTCCAGAGTAGTAGCAAGCTACCATGGCTCAGTGGAAGCACTAGGAGACATTTCCCGGTAAGAGAGGCTACTAAGGATAAACAACTAGATAGTCAGATCCCACACATACCAAGCATTTCAATAACATACACACAATATGCTCGATATGTGCAAATACAACATGGCATCACAACATGACTCTACAACTCAAGTATTTTATTCAATAGGCTCCGAGGAGTGAGATATTACAAACATGGGTCTCATGACCCAACATTCAGAGCAAACAAGTCAAGCACAAGCGGAAGCTTAACATGTCTGAGTACAGACATCTACAAATGAAAAAGGCTGAGAAGCCTAACTAACTACTAGATCCTGCCGAAGGCTCAAGATCGTAGCTGAGGTAACAAGCTAAACGTCGAAGTCCATGCGGTACTACTAGCGAGACTGACGTCTCTCTGCAAAAACATAAATTAAGCAACGTGAGTACAAATGTACCCAGCAAGACTTACATCAGATCTAACTACATATGCATCATTATCAACAAGGGTATGGTGGGGTTTAACTGCAGCAAGCCAGCTTTGACTCGGTGGCTATCCTGAACTATGACTGCAAGTAACTCTTTTGAGGTGGCGCACACGAGTCCACATATTCACCATATCAATACACCACTATGGATCCGCTCCCGTCTCCCTATGAGAACGCCATCCATAGCACTCACGCTTATCTTGCGTATTTTAGAGTATCCACTTTCACTTGTCTATGAACTGTACAGGCAACCCAGAAGTCCTTTACCGTGGACACGGCTATTCGAATAGATCATATTAACCCTGCAGGGGTGTACTTCTTCACACACACTCTCACCACTTACCGCCGTTTACACGACATGTACTTGGCAACCTTCAAGCGGAAGCCCAGCGAGGGTGTCGGCCACGACCTGACTAACCACACAAGTCTCTTGTCCAGGTTTATCGCCTATTCAGGTTCCATCCGCAAGGAGATCCGGCCGGGGTGTCGCTCACGGCCCCAAAGGATGTGTGCAGGGTTCCCAAGCCCACCTCAACGGGTGGATCTACGCTTGGTACACCGTGCCATGGTGCCTAGTCTGTCCCAAGCCCACCTGTACTGGGTACCACTTGGTAGACTACTAACACAGCCTACAAACACCAGAAACTAGTTGCAACTCCTGGACAGTGATCGAGTTGATTAATAAGTCGAGAGGGGCACTTAAGCATTCCAATGCGTGGTAGTAACTGGTCATGGATCACAAACACAGAACTCAGTTCCTGAGGACGGGTGGAATGAGACAGCCCACCATGTACTCCTATATGGCCTCTCACCGCTACCTTTACCAAATCGTGTTCACACACTTAGCTCTCAACAGTAGGACATGTTCACACACCTCTAATTCATCCCCGATGAATCAGACCTGACTCAACTCTAAGCAGTAGCAGGCATGACAAACAAGTATGAATGAGTAGGCACAATAGGGCTCAAACAACTCCTACTCATGCTAGTGGGTTTCATCTATTTACTGTGGCAATGACAGGTCATGCAAAGGATAAGGGGGTTCAGCTACCGCAGCAAGTAACAGATGAATCGTTGTTGTCCTAATGCAGTAAAAGAGAGCAGGAGCGAGAGAGTAGGATTTTATCGGAATGAACAAGGTGGTTTTGCTTGCCTGGCACTTCTGAAGATAGCATTGACTCTTCATCAGTGTCAACGATCACAACGTCGGAACATCGTCTACTGAGAGGGGACAAGCACCGACAAATAAAGAAGAAACACAATCAATGCAATGCCCAATATGATGCATGATCATGACATGGCAATATGCTGTGGTTTGGGCTAATGCAACTAGCAGCAAGTTAAATGAAGTTGGTTTGAACCCTAAGTTCAAATCCAAACTCCATATGTGAAATTCAAATGTCATTTTTATGACTTGTGCTAAACAGCAGCTATAGGTTGTTCTAACATGCATGAAAATGGTACAGATGGATAGATTGGATTTTTCTGATCATTTTTCTTATATAATTTGTTTCATTTGGAGTTACGGTTGATTTTATATGATTTTTAGAAGTTTAGACTATTTTCTGGAATTTCTTGAATTATTTGAAAACCAGAAGACAATTACTGCGTCAGCGTTGCGTCATTGTGACGTCAGCAGAGTCAACAGAGCTGGTCTAGGTCAAACTGACCAGTAGGGTCCACTGGTCAGTGACACAGTGCTCTCTGGGTCACAGACATGTGGGGCCAGTCAACAGCCATGTCAGCGCGGTCAAAGCTAACGGGTGGGGCCCAGGTGGTTAGTTAAACTTAACAGAAAATAAACAAAGATTAATTAAGGGCGTGGGGCCCATACGTCAGTGACAGAGGGCTTAATTAGCAGGGTCATTAGCCCCTAATGATGGCGCCACGTCAGCACGTTGGAGACCAGCCGGCGGCGACCACAGAACACAGCGGGGGCACGCCGGACTTGCGCTAGAGACGTCGGTTTAGTGCGCTGAGGGCACCAGGGCATAGCCCTTGCTCTTGCGCATCCAGAGAGCCAAGTAGGAGGGGCTGGGGTCGAACGAGCTCGCCGGAGTCGAGCTCGTGGCGGCGGCCGGCGTTTGGGAGCGATCGAGTATGGTGCTAGAGGGCATGGGAGGGGGAGCTACTGGTGGCTGCAGGTTCCTGGAGGTGCGCCGAGCATGCTGGTGTGCTCGGATACAGGCTGCAGTGCCCATGGCCTCGTCTGCACCATCGCCGGTGGCGAGGAGCTCACGGCTTCGGTGGAAACGGCGGTTGTAGGATGAATTAGGCGACGGGGTATGGGGGAAACGGTGCAGATGCTCACCGCGGTTCTTCTGGTGCTGCTGGAGAGGCAGGGGAGACACGGGGTCCGGCGGAACATCGGCGGGGATCTCCGGCACCCGAGGACAGAGACAGCGGCGCTGGCGGCGTCTAGGGGCTTCCGGTGCCGTGCGTCTTGGTGAGGAGGAAGAGGGGAACCAGGCCGAGCTCGTAGGCCGATCGGGGGAGCGAGGTGGATACGGTGGACACGGCGGCGGCGAACGGTGGCGATGAGCGCGCTCGGGTGTTCGCGGGAGGGAGAAACAGAGGAGGGGGAGGAGGTCCAGCGAGAGAGGGGAGAGGTGCAGAGGGTCCGGGGGTGGCGTGGCGTTCACAGCCGCGTCGAGGAAGCGGCGGGAAGCAGGAGGTGGCCGCGTTCGGTTGCGCGCTCGCCACACACCTGCTTCTCCTTCTGGCAGAAGGTTGAAGAAGCAGGCAGCGCTGGCTGGGCTGGGCCAGCCAACTGGGCCGCCAGATGGCCTGGCCAGGTGGGCTGCACAGCAGGTAGGTCCAGGTAACTTCTCTCCCTCTCTTTTATTTGTTTTAGTTTTCTATTTCTTCTGTAGCTTTGTGGCTTTATTAAAAATACTAAATCAATCCCAAAAATCATGCAACTACTCATGACCACTGTTGGAAATATATCCTACAGTAAACATTTCAGTTTGGGATTATTTGAGCATTTAAAATATTTTATAGCATTTAAATGCCCAAATGCAAATACTATATGATTTAATTCAAAAATCCAGAATGGCCTAGAAAATGTGCACCATTTTTGGAAGAGGTTCCAGACCAATTCAAAAATAATGAACTTTTCTGAAGAGCATTTTGGGTTCATTGAGAATGTTTTTATTTGAACCTAGTTGATTCGATCTAGTGCTAGGGTTTGAGCAATCCCCAATTCAAGTTCATTTGAAAAATTAAACATGATGCACACATGAAGGGCTAGCCTACTGCAGACCAGGACCAGGGATGTGACAGGCGCCCTCCTCGGGCAAGGATCGGGGGCTCTCCTGGAGGGCCTCTGACTTTGCCAAGGTCACGAGGGAGGCGCTCGGGCACCACTTGGAGGCGTGCTTCGCGGCACGTTTCCCTCAGGAAGGCATAAGGCAAGGAGGGCCCAACCCTCAGGAGTTCATCACCAAGGTCACTCAGGAGCTGCAGGAATCGAGAGTCATGCGCGGAAATTGCCGCTTGCCTGGCGTAGCTCCCCATCCAGGCGAGGATGGCGGGCTGCGCGTCTACATCAACTACCCAGGGCTCAACCGAGTCGCGTCTCAGGTGCGTTTCTGGCCTTCGCGTGTGGGACGTTGCGAGGGTCCACCTCACAGCTATGTTTGCATGCCTTTCGGCCTGCCGAACGCGGATGCTGCTCACCAGCGCCTAATGAGGAGCATTCTGGAAGCTCGGGAGGCCAGACACTACGCGTTCCTGGCAGAGATGGATATGGACCTTGAGGAGCCGCCCGGACCCCCAGAGCCTCCCGAGGCTCAAGGATCTGATGGCTCGTAAGGATCGGCTTCTTCACCGTGCATCATCAGCTACTCCAACACCGGCTCTGCAATGATACCAAGTGATATCTTTCGAGTTTCATTTCAGCTGGGAGCACCCTCAGGGCTGCATCATTCCCAGGTCGCGCGGGTCCGTCCCCGCAGCATGTATCTGTTTTGCTTATGTCTTCAATTCACTTTGCTGGGGGCGCCCCTCAGGCTGCATCATCCCCAAGCCGCTCGGGCCGGACCCAGTGACATGTATCTTTCCTGCATTTTTCTAAGTTGATTTGCGCTTCATGCTTAAGCCGCTTGTGATAATCGCCTGCTCGATTGACACATACCTTTGGAGCCGCTCGCACTGACACGGCGCTTGTGCATGGGTCCGTCCCTGCAACATCGGCAAATCTGAGTGGTCAAGCTCTAGCTCGCGGCAGCCCCGCAAGCGTCACCTCACCAGATCCTCAGTGCCCTCACCATTCTCTCGGAGCAACCATTGGCCGGCCGGCAATCGTAATGGCGACCCTTGCTTCTCTCGTGTTGGCTTATAGGGACAATAATGTGGGGGCGTCGTGAGCACTCTCTCTCCCTTACCCGTACGATCCGCTCGCGCGTTAAAAGGGGGGCTCCTGAGCATCATGACTCAGGAGCTCTTACTGGCTCTCCAGCCCTCACCCCCTGGCCTTGTCCACGGCATCGCGACCTGGCATACCAGCGGTGACTGAGGTCGCTCGAGGGGAGGGACCTGAGCACGAAGGAGAATGCAAAGAAGGGGAGCAGGAGCTCGCGAAGGCCTGACCCAGATACACCCCAGCTGCCGACATGCAAGTCTGGCGCCTCACGAAGGAACGGCTCCATGCTTTCGAGATAAGTCCCGCTCCTAGAATAGCTAATCGATGCAGTGCCAAACCTCCACTCATTGCGGCTCTGTGATGGTGACGTTGGCTTACTTTCTCGCCTTTCGGCGGCTGCTTGAGCGCTAAGGGGGACGTCCTTAGCATCGCGCCTTGGGGGATCTTACTGGACCTCAGGCCGCTCACCTCCTGGCCTTGACCACGGCATCGCGACCTGGCATACCTGCGACGTCTGAAGCTTGCCTGGGGACCGGGACCTGTCAGCGTAGATCACCAAGCCGTCACGAGGTTAGAAAGAGAGAACCGAGCCGGGACAGGACAAGCATCTTGCACCACTTCATGATAAGGATAATATCAACAAAAGACGCTGCATACGCTTTACATGCCCCCACGGGGTATTTCCTTGATTCCTCGCAGGGAACAAAAGGTGCTAATCCTAAGGATCCCTAACTACACGCGCTTCCATGGACGACATCATCATCAACAGTGGGCCACCAAGCGCCGGCGCCAACCCCATCCAGATCAGCCGCGTCGGCGGCCTGATGCAGCTCCCTTGCTCCGGGTGCGGCACAAGCTTGGGGGCTCGTAGCTATCGTCGCTTGTCTCCGGAGTCACGAGAATCTCGGGAGAGTCGCTGGACCCCCCAGCATCTCCGCTACTGCCATAGGAGCTACTGAGGAAGCGGAGGGCAGGCCTAGCCCTCGCCACGTTGACGTCCTGGCCGCCTCCTCTGGGGCAGCACTCCAACCGGCGTCCATCCGTGTCGAAGACCTTGAAGAGCATCAAGGAGGCGCCATCGTATTCGAAATGAATCATGAAGGCGCCCCCTGTTTGGCAGACCCGTGCAATCTCGCCCCAGCCTCAGGTCATGTAGACCTTCCCCGGAGTGACGACCTTAACCTTTGATCTGGTCGCCGGGGTACCACAGTCGGCGTGCTGCAGCCAAAGCTCAAGAGGCCCCCGTGGCGGCATCTCGAAGGCGAAGAAAGGAGGAAAGCAGATCCAGGAGCTTGGAGGCATGGCGGAGTGGAGCACATGCTCACGAGGGGAGTCCGCGGCATGGACTCCAGGAGCAACAACGCGCACCACCGTGACTCATCGTCGTCGCCGACGGCGCGGGTGGCGCCGCTTGACGTCTTCTTCTCTAGGGCTCTCGGACCGTGCGTATAGAGGGAGTGGAAACCCAGGAGGAGGCCGCATCTACTAGGGCCTCGGTGCCTCTGGCCGAGCAACCTCGTCACGGCGGCCGGGGACCGGCCGCTTCTTCGACGGGAGCGGGTCGGGCCCCTCTCGGGGGTCCTTTCCTTTCTCCTCGGATGAGAACCGACGGATCGGTGCCATTGGCGACAAGATCGAGAATGAGCAAGCAAGGAGAGATGTACTGCGGGGCCTCATGCCTCTCCGTACTTGTAGTCCAGAGGAGGCCAACCGTCGGCCTCCGTGATCGCAGGTAATCATGACCCTCTATGCATGCAGGGACTCGTCAAATCGGGCAGTTGCCGAGGCAGCATGGGGAAGCGGAGACGCCCATGTCCAATCAACTGCCACGTGGCACCCAAGGCCGCAGGCTGTTGGGGCCCGCGGCGCTCCGCACTTGCCTTTCGCTTCGTTGCTAAGCCAAGTCCGAGCACGCCTTGGGCCCGGGGGCTACTGTTGGTGTTCTGGGAACGGAGGTCCCCAGACTTGCCTGCGTGCGTCCTGCAGCGTGGCTCGAGGGGTGGCCCAGTACGGCCCATCTTCATCAACTCAAGCTCAAGACCCTCGCGAGGGGCCAAGCCTCGCGGGGCGGATGACGCAAGGCTTCCTCAGGAACGGTCTCACCAGGCAGGCTCGCGAGGAGGCGGAGAGATCAAGGCAGGGGTACCTCGCGAGCTGCTCATGACGCAAGCCATGACGATCAAGACTAGGAGGGCGCCAGGCGGGCGATAGCCTGTGTAGTGTCCTCGTTTCCTCTTTGGTGCAAAGGGGGCAAGCGCAGGCGCGGAGTATCGAGGCACCAAGCAAAGGTTACCATTTCAGTGCAACGAGACCAAGACCAGCAGAGCGGCAGGACGGAGGTCACCGTGGAGCCCAAGACGGCGTTATCGACAGTGCCTTTGGCAGCCGAAGACCAACTTTAGTCAAGATAACTTGTACTAGATGTTCCCCTTCAAAATGGCCATTCTTGGCTCCCTTCCCGCTCAATATTTGGGAAGACGACCAGGGCCTCTATATATAAAGATAGCCATCACAGTAGAAGGCATATGGATCTCACCTAGAGCCAATAAAGACGGAGCAATTCCTCTCCAAGCACACCACCACAAGAACATCCCTCGCGAGGCTGTTCTTCCTCTGTACTGTCCGTCATCAGCCCCAGAGGAAATCCACCACACCACACACTGGATTAGGGTATTACACCACAATGGTGGCCCGAACCAGTATAAACCTTGCATCCCTGGTGTTGTTCATCGTGTAGCTTAGATTCGCAGCGAGGCGTCGGGACGTGGATCGGTAGGAGGAAGATCTTCACGCGCACCCCAGAGTTTGAACCTTAAGGGTTTTGCCGGAACCCGATATCCTACAGAGAGCGCTAGCGGTGGCCGCGCACTTGAGCCGGTCTGAGGAGTCTAAGGTGACGGAGCACTTGGACCACTTGAGGGGAGGAGTTGCCTCAAGCTTAGGGATCACCGCATTGACCTCACGCGCAATCTGCTTGAAGACACGGTGAGAAGCTGGGGCCTGTGAGCCACCCAAGATGCATGCGATGGCTCGTAGCTCCTGGAAGCCCCCAGCTCCTTTGTCCTGGTGGTGATCTTCATTCCTTCTTGGTGGTGGAGGAAGAGGAGGCAAGGCTGCATTGCCTTGAGGGCGATCCTCACGAGGCTGCTCACTCCAGTTACCCTTGCGAGGCTCGTCCTGCCAACGGTCCTCACGAGGCTGGTCATGCCACTCCTGATGGCAGTCGCGTCCGTCCCAGCGACCTCCACCTCGGGCACCTCCACGACCGTAGCACCGATCATTGTGGGCGTCGACCGAGGTGCTCGTCGCGGAGAGCCCTGAGCTCCTGGCAGTCACTTGTGTTGTGGTTGTAGACGTTGTGGAAGGCACAGAACGACTGCTTGCCCTTGGATGACTCGGGGTGTTTGCAGCCGCGCTTGGGCTCTGGTTCTGCCGAAAGCACAGTTGGCCCTTGCACTCCGTGTCCTTGGTCTTGGTCTTCTTGTCTTCTGGATCAGCATCAGGGAGCTCGAGGAGGGAGAGGTGTCCCTACTCAACTCTCACACACTTGTTCTCCATGTTGAACATCTCTAGAACAGTGCAAAGGTCCTCGCGGATTGCAAGCTTCTCCTTCATCTTGATGTCGCGGACACCATCGGTGAACGTGGAGATGATGGCCTCGTCGGACACCTTGGGAATCTTGAGGCCGACGTTGTTGAAGCGCAGGATATACTTATGCAGGGTTACTCCAGGCTGCTGCTTGACGCGACGCAGGTGTCCCGCGGCTGGTGGACGGTTAGGAGTGCCCTGGAAGTTCGCGATGAAGCGGCTGCGCATCTCCTCCCAGGAAGAAACCGACCCCTCGGTCAAGTTCAGGAGCCAAGAACGTGCGCCATCCTTGAGGGCCATTGGGAACCAGTTTGCCATGATCTTCTCGTCACCGTTTGCCTCCTCGATGCTCATCTCGTAGAGCTGCAGGAACTCCGCGAGGTCTGCGGTTGTAACAGCCTGGATTTTGGCCCTTTTCTTTTTCTTCTGATTTATTTGGTTTTTGCTCTATTTTTCTTTTTGGAGTGGTTATGTGGCCTTGCCACTTGGGAAATCATCCTCATTTCTCCTCCCAAGTGGCTCATCATTCTCAAAACCTTGCTAAAGATCATGTCACTTCACTCCTTGACCAAACCCTAAAATCTTTTTCTAGCGAAAATTCCTTTTTCATTAAAGGAACAACCCTATCTGCCCGAGGTTGTGAAGCAACCTATATTTCTGTCCATCCAAAAATCCCCAAATAATTCTCATAATTCCTTTGGGTCATATATAGCTCAAATATGCCCAAACATTTCCTTGGCCAGTTAAAAATAAATTCCCCAATATCCCTTTTTTCTATTCTGCCCTGAATGGCACTTTGTGAAGGAAGTGTCATTTATATTTCTCCTAGTCACTCCCAACCTTTTTGGGCATGATTATATGTCCAAATAATTGCCCCATGCACAAGTTCAAATTTATTTGCCTAGCCAATCTTCCTCAGCGAATTTTCAAAGTTTTTGTCAGACAAAAGGCTTTGTGAAGGAAGTACTAGCTAGGAGTATCCAAATAGGTTGAACTTGTGCACACTCCTTAATGTGCTCATATTAACCCCCTTCTCCCATTTGCAGCCCCATCCAATCTTCTATGTGAGCACAGGAGCAAATCTTTGATTCTGGCAATATTTTTAGGTTGTGAAGCAAGTGTATTTTATATTGCTTCAAAAATCCTGATAATTTACCAGATCATTCTTATACCCATAAAACATCTCTCCACCCAATTTGGCATCATTTCATTGATCCATTTGATCATCAATATTATTCCAAGTTTCTGTCCAGAGGAGATGTTTGTGAAGCAAGTACCACTTTGGCTTTGCCAATTGGTATGAGACTTTTTGAGCATCTCCATATGACCAAATGACTCTGCCTTGCCCAATCTTAGCACAAGTTGACACTCCATGTGAGTGCACCATCATGATCTAGTTTCTGGACCATTTTGGTCAGTTGTGAAGCAATTGCAGTAAATCTTGGTCCATTTCTTCCCAAACTCCCCAGGATTGTAGTCCTTCCTAGCCTAAACACCCCAGACATAACACTTGGCACATAACAGCCCCCTGTTGATCACCCTGAACTGGTAAAGTTTACTGCAGTAAACTTCAGAGCTCACTAACCTTTTAACCATAGCCGTTTTCACCAAACTACCACCACAGTTAAAACCCACCTTCGACGCACTTACCACTAGACAACATTTGACAACCATTTGGCCCCTCTTGATACCAGTGCACGCGGTGACCACGACAATGGCGTGCCTGTGCACACGCTCCGTGTGCAGTGGCCGCGTCCAGTGGACCCCCTCCTCCTCTCATCATCTTCGCGCTCTTGAGCGTGTCTACCAGCTGGCCCGCATCGTCGACGTCCCCCTGGACTCATCTCCCTCTCCCGAAGCCTCGTCGTCAGCGCTCGTCGCCGCTCGCCCACGGGAGCTCTGTGGCTGACAGGGCATTAATGGCGCCCGGCCTCTTCCTCTTCCCCTCCCTTGGTCGTCTCTTCCCCATGAGATCTCCCATGTGCCTCCCTTGTCGCTTTCCCCCCGAGTTCATGCGCGCGAGCACTCGTCCGCGGCGCCGGACACGCGTCCGCGGCGGTGACAATGCGGTAGCTCCTCCCCGCGGCTATATATAGCCATCCCCGCGGCCTCCCGAGCTCTTCAGCCTCCCCTCCTCCCTCCACTAGCCATCCCCAACCCCTCCGTCGAGCCATAAAGCGCTCCCTGCCCGCCATCGTCGCCCTGGCCGCCGTTCGGGTGCTGTCGGAGTAAATGACCACGGGTAGCCTAGGCGGCTCCCTTTGGCCCTCAGAAAAAACAATGGGCCAACCGAGCTTTGAAGCGCCCAGGACACGGGGCCGCCTTCTTCCGGCTGGCTATCACCTAGGACGACTAGCGGAAGGCGGCCCGGCCATAAAAAATCTTCGGGGGATGCCACGACTGGGCCGACTCTGAGAAACCCGGCCCATGAAGGACCGACTCCAAGAAAGCCGGCCCATGAAGGACTAACTCCAAGAAGCCGGACCATGAAGGACCGACTCCAAGAAGCCGGCCCATGGCAAGCGTCCATGGGCCGCACCCTAAAGTCAACCCCCCATAACGGTGACGAGACGAGGCATGGCTACAGTGGACCCTGCCATCTCCGAGTCCCGGAGCAAGTGTGGCTACAGTACGCCGTACAGGGCGGACGTCTCTTGTCCGGCGAGGCACTGTTGCCATGCGAACCATGACGCCAACCACGATGGGCCATCGGTACGGCCCAAAGGCGGCGGGCCCCTTCGGTCAGAGAGACATCCGAAGGCGTCCTGACTACCCCCAGCCGGCCTAAGGCCAGGCCGGCTTCCTATAGCCGGCATGCTCCCCTCCTCGGGGCGCGCGCACCATTAAGCAGACAAGACGAGATAAGGCTACAGTGAGCACCCGCAAGGCAGCAACACTGTAGCCATTCTTACCTCGACAAAGCCCTCGTCATTAGAGGCGAGGCTATAGTAACCAGCCCTCAACAAGACCCCCCAAGTGGTGGGGCCGGCCTGTCGACCAATGTGCTGGCAGCCAGTGGGACCCACCAGTCGGCGGACCCCAAAAGCCGGCGGACATGGACGCTGACGGCCTGGGCCCACGCCCAGGCCGGATTACCATTGTACCCCCGGGGGGTAGGCCTATATAAATCCCCCGGGGCACCCATGCAAAGCGTGGATCTCAGAGAGTTTTAGACACTACCATAGGGAGAGAAGAGAGCTAGCCTTCCCTTCTTCCTCCTCCCACCGAACAGCTCAAGGAGCCTCTTGTAGCTTCTTATCGATCTAGTGATCATGCGGAGACCCCGCAGAGCAGGAGTATGGGTATTATCACCACAGAGAGCCCCCAACCTGGGTAAGATCCGCCGGCGTGCATGTCTTCGCCTTATCCTGTTTCCAGGCACCGGCGATGTCTTACTAGCTCCCACAATGATAAGCCACCCGTTGGCATATGTCGCACCTACCACCCGACATTTGGCACCCACCATGGGGATAGGTGCACCGTCGTCCGGAGACCTACTCTGGACGGGAACCCTCTTCCTCCCCAGTGAGCGTAGCCAGCCCGGCACGCCCGATGGCACTTGCCCCGACGTGCTGCAAAGCATCGACGACGCCTGCGCAGCGAGCTGCCTCGCCGATCTTCTTGGCGAGACTCGCATCTCCGACGAGCCCGCATCCGACGCGGGCACAGGCTGCCCCGAGAGCCGCCTCCTCAGCCTCCTCGACCAACTCCATGTCTCCGGCGAGCCTACCGTGGACTTGGAGTTGTTCGGCTCCACCGACCCGATGCTTGTCGATTCTGACATGGCGTCGCTCGACGCCTTCCCCTCTGACGTGATGGTCTTCGACGACCCTCTCCCTTAACCTGACAGGGGCAGCAGCACCGTCACCGAAGTGCTAGTCATCAACCATGGCGTCGCCTCCGACGAGAACGCCCACGACGCCCTGCAGGCCGCATTGCACGACCTGTCCGCCCCCATCCCGGCGGACGCTGACGCTGAGGCGTTGGAGGCACGCCGCCTTGCCCTCCTTGCGGAGGGCCAGAAGATAGCCACCATGAGACGCCTCACGGAGGCCCACCAGCGCAAAGTCGACCGTGCCGCCTTCGGCACGCCGCCTCCAGAAGGGCCAAGCTGAGTCGGCGTTGTCAAGAAACGCGGCGCGGCCATTGCCAGCATGCTGGGAGCGGACCGCCCGGTCTGCGCCACGCCCCTCAAGAATCTACGCGCCGCCCAGTCGATCGTTGACGAGCTAAACGGACTGGGAGCCGACGAGCTCCCCTACATGACCAGACGCATCCAGCAGCTGATCGACGCAGCCGCAGCACGGCATGAAGCCGGCATCCGAGCTGGAAGCCCCCCTCGCCGAGAGCACGGCGAGACATCGCGTACGCCGACTGCGGGTGGCGCCCGAACCAGACAAGAGAAGGAGCCGGCTACTAGCCGCAGCCGGACTCGCATTACCATTGAGCGTGATGCAGAAGGCCGCCCCCGAGGAGTGGAACGACGAGGCGACCTGCCCCCTCCTCCGCCTCGCGGGGAGAGATATCCCACCCCGCCGCCTGTCGAGCATCCGACTCTCAGCGGCCGACTTGGTCGCCGCGAAGGAGTCGGCAAGAATGACGCCCGCCATCGGATCGAATGCCTAGCACGATCCCTGGCCCTGGAAGAAGAAGATGATGTCGGCCCGCCTTGTTTCGGCCCCCGCATCCGCGACGAGCCCTTTCCCAAAGGGTTCTCGCTCCCAAGAGACACGCCCAAGTACAACGGCTCCGTGAAGCCGGAAGATTGGTTGATTGACTACTCCATCGCAGTTCGCATAGCGAATGGCAATCGACGCGTTGCCGTGAAATACGTTCCCCTGATGTTCCAAGGCATGGCGCGCACCTGGCTCAATAGCCTCAAGCCTTACAGCATCAACAGCTGGCTAGACTTCACCGAAGCCTTCATACGCAACTTCACCAGCACCTACAAGTGGGCTCCCAAGCCCCGCCAGCTCTCCTTCTGCGTACAAGGGCCCAGCCAATCAACCCGTGACTACCTCACGCGTTGGCCCGAGCTCCGCAACTCCTGCGAGGGGGTGCACGAGGTCCAGGCCATAGAGTACTTCACCGCTGGGTGCCGCGAGGGCACTCTCCTCAAGCACGGACTCCTCTGCGACGAGCCGGCTACCCTTGATGAGCTACTGATCATCGCGGACAAGTATGCCACGGCCGACTCCTCAATGAAGACCGAGCTCCGGGTATACGCCTCCGGAAAAGTGCTGACACCGGCTCCCAAGACGCCAGTTGGAGTATCAAGTCGGCGCCCGTATCAAAACGACCACAAGTGCAAGGCCCCTATGCCGCCTTCCACTAGCCGGCAGGTGGCCACGATCGAAGAAGAGCAGCCTGAGGGACGGCTGGCTCTGAAGAAGCAGAAGGGCGGCAGGCCGGCTTGGCAGCCGGCTTTCTCCTACGAGCAAACCCTCAACGCCCCTTGCAAGTTCCACAGCAGCATGAAGCCGTCCAACCATACAACACGGAAGTGTCATTGGCTCACCCAAATCTCCAAGGGCGAGGGGCTGTTGCCGCCTCCACCTGCAGGCCAGCCGCCTCCTACCACGCAGCAGCCGGCCGCTCGGCCTGCAGTCAGAGCTATCCAAGCTAAGTTCCCGGACGAGCAAGCGGCCTACGTCGTGTTCACCAGCCAGATAGAAGATCGGCGCAGCCGGCGCCGACAGCAGCAAGAAGTCAACGCGGTCTCCTCCAGTAACCCTGAGTTCATGCATTGGTCAGAGAAGCCCATCAGCTAGAGCCGAGACAACCACCCAGAGGTGATGTCGTCTCCTGGATCCTATGCCCTAGTTTTGGATGCCACCCTGGCAACGGAGAGACGCGTTGCCCGATTCTCCCGCGTACTGATAGACGGCTGGAGCAGTATCAACATATTGTACCGAGATACAATGGAGAAGCTCAACATCAAGCCGAAGCAACTCATGCCAAGCCGGACTGTGTTCCACGGCATCGTACTCGGCCTGTCCTGCTCACCAATCGGCAAGATCAAGATGGATGTCCTCTTTGGGGACAAGGATCATTTCCACCGAGAGGCAATATCGTTCGAGGTAGTGGATTTGGAGAGCCCGTACCACGCATTGCTTGGCCGACCAGCGTTGGCCAAGTTTATGGCTGTGCCCCACTACGCCTACCTCAAGATGAAGATGCCGAGTTCCAAGGGCATTATCACCATAGCCGGAGACTATAAGAAGTCTTCTGAGTGTGCAGCAGCCAGCAGTCGGCTGGCTGAGTCCCTCGTAATCGCCGAAGAGAAGAAGATGCTGGATCGAATTGTGACCTTGGCTGGCAAGCAGCCGGCGTTGTCCCCCGACCCCAAAGAATGTGAAGCTCAAGGTTCTTTCCAGCCGGCCAGGGAGACAAAGAAGATATCTCTAGACCCGGAGCACCCGGAGAGGCATGCTGTCATAGGCACAGGCTTTGACAGGAAATAGGAAGGCGAGCTCGTCGATTTCCTCTGTGAGAATCGGGACGTCTTTGCATGGTCCCCCAAAGACATGCCGGGTGTTCCGACGGATTTCGCCGAGCACAAGCTACACGTCCGATCTGATGCAAAGCCGGTCAGGCAGCCCTTGCGCCGCCTGTCGGAGGAGAAGAGAAGAGTAGTTGGAGAAGAAATAGCCCGGCTTCTGGCAGCCGGCTTCATTACGGAGGTGTTCTTTCCAGAATGGTTTGCCAACCCGGTCCTTGTATTGAAGAAGAACAAGCAGTGGAGCATGTGCATCGACTACACCAACCTCAAGAAAGCCTGCCCTAAAGATTCGTTCGCCCTGCCAAGGATCGACCAAGTGATAGACTCCACAACCGGGTGCGAGCTGTTGAGTTTCTTGGATGCTTATTCAGGCTACCACCAGATAAAGTTGAACCCGGCTGATCGCTTGAAGACCGCCTTCATCACCCCATTCGGAGCTTTCTATTACCTGACTATGACATTCGGCTTGAGAAATGCCGGTGCCACTTTTCAGTGTTGCATGCAAAAATGCCTCCTCAAGCAACTCGGCAGAAATGCCCACATCTACGTAGATGATGTTGTGGTGAAGACGGAGAAGCGCGGCACCCTGTTGGAAGACCTCAAGGAGACCTTTGAGAATTTGCGCCAGTTTCAGATCAAGCTCAACCCGGAGAAATGCGTGTTCGGGGTACCAGCCGGCCAGCTTCTAGGCTTCCTGGTCTCCGAACGTGGCATCGAGTGCAACCCAGTGAAGATCAAGGCTATAGAGAGAATGAAAGTCACTACCAAGCTGCGAGACATTCAAAAGTTCACCGGATGTTTGGCGTATTTGAACCGCTTCATGAGCCGGCTCGGAGAGAAGGCTCTCCCCCTCTATCGACTCATGAAGAAGTCCACTCACTTTGAGTGGAATGACCAGGCGGACCAAGATTTCCACGAGCTAAAGAAGATGTTGCCCACACCACCTGTCTTGGTGGCCCAAACTGAGAAGGAGCCCATGCTCCTCTACATCGCCACCATCAGCCGGGTGCTCAGCACGGTCATCATAGTCCAGCGTCCCGAAGAAGGACGAGATCAGCTAGTCCAGAGGCCGGTATATTATTTGAGTGAAGTACTGTCCGCCTCAAAACAGAACTACCCGCACTATCAGAAAATGTGCTATGGTGTGTACTTCGCCTCCAAGAAACTCAAGCCCTACTTTCAAGAACATCCCATCACGGTTGTATGCACTGCCCCGCTTGCCGAGATCATGGGCAGCCGGGACGCATCCGGTCAAGTGGCGAAATGGGCCATTGCGCTGGCTCCTTACACAGTCTACTATCAGCCCCGCACTGCCATCAAGTCCCAAGCATTGGCCGACTTCCTCGTCGACTGGGCCGAGACCCAATACATGCCACCTGCCCCCGACTCCACTCATTGGCGGATGCACTTTGACGGGTCCAAGATGCGCACCGGCTTGGGAGCCGGCATCGTCCTCACCTCTCCCAAGGGCGACAAACTCAGATACACACTGCAAATCCACTTTGCCTCCTCCAACAATGTGGCCGAGTACGAGGTGCTCATACACGGGCTCCGGCTAGCCAAGGAACTCGGCATCCTCCGGATCCTGTGTTATGGCGACTCGGACTTAGTGGTTCAGCAATCATCCAGCGACTGGGATGCGAAGGACGCAAACATGGCAAGCTACCGTTTCCTCGTCCAGCAGTTCAGCGGATATTTTGAGGGGTGCGAGTTCCTTCACGTGCCACGGGCCGACAATGAGCAAGCAGATGCCCTCGCACGAATAGGCTCCACCTGACAAGTTATACCAACCGGCGTCGCCCTCCAACGCCTCCTCAAGCCATCTGTCAAGCCATCTCCGGAATCCAGTTCCATCTTCGTGCCGCCTGACACCGACGCAGTCGGATCCGACTTTGGGGACCAGGCAGGCGGCCCGGGGACTGCATCAACACAGCAGGCGGAGGCCGACTCCAACTCCTCACAACCCAGCCCGCCTGTCAGTGTACAAAAAGAGGGGTACACTTTTCGTACCCCTATAACTGTGCACGGGCAGTTCGAGCCACGGACGCCACCACGCCAAGCAAGGCAGGGAGGTAAGCCAAGGTAAGACCGAAGCTCAGAAAGAGCAGAACAATGCCAAGACCAAGACCATAAAGAGCAAAGGGGACGAAGCGGACTCCCCCGGCAAGATCCTTGCCGGGGGCGGTTTTAGCAAACCCGGCAAGGCCCTTGCCGTGGCAGCTCGCCCCACACCTACGGAGCAAATCACCCTTGAGTCCACTGCCCCCATGGGGCAAGGATTCGGGAGACATCCCCGTGGTGGCATGCAGATCTTTGTGAAGACACATTCAAGATCAAATTCACACTATAGAAGATGACGACCCCTGGCGGGATCCCAGCCAAGGAGGACCACAAGACCCCCGGCAGGAGCCTTGCCGGGGATGATAGCAGGCGCCACGGCAAGACCCTTGCCGGGGCCCCGGCAAGACTCTTGCCGGGGCTACGGCGAGGCCCTTGCTAAAGGCACCCGTAGGGCCACCGTCAGGCCCACGCCAATTCCAAACCTCCACCACCGTTCACATGCGACTGCTGACCCAACCAGTTGGGCAAGCACCTATGTGGCGGCAAGCAGATCTTCGTGGAGGCCCACCGCTGCGCCACCTCAGCTACCTGCCTGCCTACATGGCACCACAGGCACCGCTGGCCAGGGCGCGTGTCGACGCGATCGGCGACGGACAAGACTGGGCTCTCCCCCGCCCCCGATAAAGTAGGGACACCTAAGCACGACGCATTAAATGCGCCTTCTCACGTAATGCGAGGGATAAACTCGTATCACTGTGCCCTTTCCACCTCCTGTGTGCCACTGTGGCGGCCCCTTTCCCTATAAAAGGAGGCCCAGGGCGACCAGGAGAGGGATTCGGATTTTTGGAGCTCTTCACGCCCCATTGCTAGCTCAGGAACACAGATAAACAAATCACCAAGATAGGAGTAGGGTTTTACGCATCCTCGCGGCCCGAACCTGAATAAAGAACCCGTGTGCTACCTGTTTGATCCGCCCTTCTCACAACCCCGCGCCTCGCAACCGTAGTAGGGATTCTCGTGATCCCATAGGTGTCGTCCTCGCACTGACATCTTTGGCGTGCCAGGTAGGGGGCACGGTTGTGAGAATCGGCTCTAGCAGTTAGCCCGGCGCTCCTTCGCCTTCGTGACCCTGGGAGGAGAAAGGAGGCCAGAAGATCTATGCTCGAGCGACGGCATACGGAAGATAAGTTGCACTGAAAGCTTGTTCGTACAACCCTTCTTATTTGATGTAATTTTCCCCCGGAGATGTCACGTCTTTGCATGGGAAACCTATACGCCAGGGGGCTCTCCCAAGATCGGCAATGCCCTTGTCCTGTTTCGAGCCCGCTCGACAGCTCAAGTGGCTGCGTCGGGAGTGGCAGAGTACCCTTCCACGACCAACAACGCCCTCGGTTCTGATTCGAGTCAACCTCGACAGTCCGAGCGGCCGCGTTTGGAACGGAAAGGTGGCTCGTCCGGCAGCACGTGCACCCGACAGGCCTTGGGGATCCGTCCCCAAAACGCCGCTAAGGGCTTCCGCGCCGGCAAGCCTATCCGATCAGCGAGGGACGCACATACAAAGAAGAATTGAACGGGGGAATAACATGCATGAAAGTTAAGAGTACTTTAAAGTTATATTACATCACGTCATAGCTGCGGTTCTAACTAAAGATAAAACATGTCATGATCGGGAACCTGCAGCGGCGAAGAGGAACGGGATGCTTAATCCCGGCGATGGCCTTCCACCCTCTTGATTTCGTCGATGCCGTCGGTGATGGGCTTGATGCGCTCCTTGAGAACCATGAGGTCAACGCCATCCGGCAAGCTCTTCATCGAGGCCGCGAAGTCAAGGTTGGGATTCCAATTCGCCACCTTGGTGAGGACCTTGGTCACGACCTTCCGGCAAAGTCGCCGGGCCTCCTCGGCCAGCGTGGCCGTTCTCTTGGAATGAAGATAGCCCAAGGCTCCAAGGACGCCCTCGAAGAACTGGGTCAGCTTGGTGTTGACGGTCCCGCCGCGCTCGGGGGTGTACCTCACGTTTGGCATCCCCATGGTGGCCAATTGCAAGGTGACCCTGCCGGCGACGACCTCCAGATGGCTGATCCACCTGTTCTCGCCCACCACATATTCCTGGTGGGATGCGGCCTCGTTTGCCCGCGGCTGCTTCTCCTCCTCGAGGCACCTGGTCAGAGTCTTCTCCTGAGCCCTGCTCTCCGACAGCATCTTCTCGAGGCCCTCCAGCTTCAGCTTGAGGTCTTTGACGGAGTTCCACGCGTCGGAGAGCTCCCCAGTCCTACTGATGACCGCTCCATGCACCTCGACCAGGGCGCGGTTGAGCGTGTCCTTCTCGCCGGACAGCCTGAGGGCCTGCTCCTTCAGTTCATCCTGCCCTGCTTCCAGCTCCTTCACCTTGCCGGTGTGGGCCAGAGCTTGGGCATCAAGTGCCTCCTTGTGCCTCTGCTCTAGTTCGCGGGTCCGACGCACGATAAGTGCCTCGAGCTCCTCGTCCTTGCCGCGAAGCGTTGCGATAAGCTTCGCCTCACGCGCGGAGAGGTCCTCCTCTTGGGAATCCAGGGCGGCTTGATGCTGGTTTCGAGCGGCTTCGGCTGCGGCAGCCAGGTTTGCCGCCTTCTCCAGGGCCTTCTCAATGTCGGCCATTTTCATGGTAAGCTCCACATCGCGCTTGGCTAATTCCTCCTGAAAGGCCCTCTGCTCCTCGCGAGTCCGGTGGAACCAGGTCTGTGTCTCAGCGATGCGCACCTTGAAGTCCACCTCCGCGTTGTCCACCGCCGCCATCCTGGACTTGACCTTGTCCAGGCGGGCACGGTAGAGCGCTTGGAGCTTCCGGAGGTCGGCCCCCATGGCGCGGAAAAGCTGCTCTTCTGCGGAACCATCACCGCCAATGCTCGGCTCATCAACCACCTCAAGCCCGGTGGTGGCAAGCACTTCACCGTCAAAAGCCTCTCCCTCGGTGGGCGCTCGGCATGACGCCCCCGGGAGATGGATGAAAAGACCGTTGCCCACCTTCAGATATTTGCGGGGGCCCGAGGTTGAGGAAGAAGGAGGCTGGTCACCCGCCACCGCCTCCTCAGCAAAGGCCTTGCCGGCCTCGCCGGCAGGCCCACTACTGGCGTCCTCGGCAGGGGCCCCGCGAGACGCATCGGCAGCTCCCGCAGCGGCATCCTCGGCGGCACCCTTGGCGGCCTCCTCGGCGGCAATCCTGCTGGCCCCCACCGCGGCTTCCTCAGCAGTGCCCCCAACAATAGTGTCCGCGTCCTCGAAGTCTGAGGAGGAAGGGCCTGGGCAGCAATGGGGGCGATGAAGCCAAGAAAAGGATAAAGGGAAAACAGAGATGAAGCGCGGATGACTCATCGGTGCCGGACTGTGGAGCAGAGGTCCCCTCCCCGCCAGCATCCGGCGCAGCGACAGGATCACCAGCGCCCAAGTTCTCCTCCTCCTCCATGGGTGCGGGCTCCGCGTCTGGTGCCCTTGCTGGGGACGCCCCCCGCGACGGCATAGTTGACGGGGGTGGTGTGTTGGGAGTAGCCCTCTGCGGCTCCTCCTACTGCCGCTCCCCTCCTGCAAATCCGGCAAGATCAGCGTCATGGCATCGAGCACCTACCGCATGTCGAATAAGAAGAGAGTGATGGGCTTACGCTGGGGGCTGCGTCGGGGGCTGCTGTCCGGGCTGCTCAGCACCACCAGCGGTGTCCCCGACGCCCCAGCCAGGGGCTCACTGCTCGCCAGGGTCCTCTCCCTCTTCACCCTCTGGGCCAACGTCTCTGTCTCCCTGCAAAAGCAGAAATGGATCAAGACAAGCGAGTCGGTACGGGGAGGTGGAAATGACAGTAAGGAACAGAGTACTTACTCGTCCTCCGTCTCCTCCTCATCCGCCAGTTTCCTTTTCCTCTCCGGGCTGAGAGGCCCGAGGTCAAAAGGGAGGTCCACGTCATCATCCGAGTTGACGCCTACCGGAGGAGGCGAAGAAGGCGGCGGGGTTCGTGTGCACCCAGATGAGGAAGGGGCCGTCGCCTTTTTCTTCTCAGCAGACTTCGTCAGCCCCTTCGCTGTCGTGGCCCTCGTGTGGCGCCCGGACACCTCCAGGGTCAATTGAGACTGCACAGTCCTGCCGGGCCGAACCGGCTCGCCAGAGCCAGCTCGCCGCAGGACTCGCCCTCTTCCCCTGGTCGGCGTCGAGCCCGCCGCCACGTCCTCCTCCTCCGACGACTCGTTGGCCGCATCCTCAACAAGCGGAGCTCCAGCATCGGCGCTGCTGACCTCCCCGGTGGCCACCGCCCACAGGGTGAGTTGCTCCTCCTCCGCAGCTGTCGCGGCCTTGTCTTCCACCCCCCCCGGCGCTGCTAGCCTCCGTGGCAAGTTGTGCCTTCCTCGCCCTGATGGCGATGTAGTCCAGCTCTGCCTGGGTGGTGTCCATGACCAGCCGCCGCTCGGCATCGGCATCGACGTATACTTCGGACAAGGAGTCGAAGAATTGCTGCACATCTGCGTCCCTCGGCTCCCTCCAGCTCGGGACAGGGCCGTGTGCGTTGCAGTCTGGCATCATAGCGATGATTTCGGACCGACGTGAATTATTGCACAATGGGACCACCCCCGCCGGCAACTGGAAGAATGAACCCCTGACGGCCTTGCCGACCTTCGCGGCAGCTCTGGCGGCCTTGCCGGTCCGTTCGACCTCGCCGTCGCAACCCACGCCAAGCTAGAAAAGCCGCTGACAGAAGTGGGCATGCGACATTACCGTGAAATTGTGATCGAGGCCAGGGCGGAGCCGCATAATGTCGGCCGGGTTTGTAAAAAGCAAGGCAGGCCTCCCCTTATTATGCAACAGGGCGATCCGGCGGCGAATGAAGCCCGCCCCGATCATCTCCAGAGTGAGCCCGGCCCGGGTCAGCCGAAGGATCCTGGTGGTGGCGACAATCAGCCTCTCGTCGGCGGCATCAGCATCACCCCAATCGCTGCCGCGAACCGGTGGCACTCGAAAGACCTTGCAGAATTTCGGCGGGTCTTCGTCTTCAATCCAGCACCACCGGCTACGCCATTCATCCCACCTCTCCTTCATGGCTCCCTCCGGGTATGCCCCTTTGGATCTTGGGATCCAGGCGACGCATCTAGAGACGGCGCCTCAGGGCTGGATTCAAGGGGAGAAATAATGGCGGAAGAGCGTCGTGTTGGGCTGCACTCCGGCAAAACCCTCGCAAAGATGCGCAAAGAGGGCCAGGCAGGCCACCGCATTCTGAGTAAAGTCCAAGAGATGAAAACTTAAGGTGTGCATAATGTCGCAGAAGAAATCGGAAAAAGGGGGGCATAGCCCACAGGAAAAGTAATCAACAAAAAAGGGATACCGATTTGGAGCAGGATCGGCGCAAGCGGCAGGGACGACGTGTGTTGCTGGATGCCCTGAATTATCACCCCCCGTCTTCACTCCCCATAAGGGCTTGAAGGAGGCCCGAAGCTCATGAAAACCAATGGATGAGGGGAGAAAGAAGGCGGACTTCGTCCGATCCCCCGACAGCGCACTCTCCAGTGTCTCCACGGTCCCAGAGCTCTTGGCTACTCTCTTACCCTTGGCAGATTTGGGCGCCATGGCGGCCAAGAAATCTAGAGGATTGAGGAAGAGGGGTGGCAAAACAGCAACGGCAGGCGGCGGCGAAAGCTTAGGAGGGAAGGAAGGGAGGAAACAGTGGCTCTGAGATCAGAAAAGGTACGAGGGAAGAGGAGAAAGTGAGCAGCGCGCCCACGGTTATTCCTTCTTATGGGGGAAGACGCGGGCCGCCTCCTTTCACATTAACTGCGACGTGACGCATGCGCGCAGAGCTCAGCCCCACGCATGCCGCCCACGTCACACACGCCTCCCCATGCCGAGCCACGCACGAGAGATGTGGGAAGCACGATGCGCGAAGGAACCTACCGCGGTAAAAACTACCCCGCCTCCCCGCGCACCATTTTTGGGCCTAGCCCAACGACGCGATTACGCTCACGTGTGGACCAGGACCGGGGGGTCCTGTCGGTGTACAAAAGGAGGGGTACACTTTTTGTACCCCTATAACTGTGCACGGGCAGTTCGAGCCACGGACACCACCACGCCAAGCAAGGCAGGGAGGTAAGCCAAGGTAAGACCGAAGCTCGGAAAGAGCAGAACGACGCCAAGACCAAGACCACAAAGAGCAAAGAGGACGAAGCGGACTCCCCCGGCAAGATCCTTGCCGGGGGCGGTTTTAGCAAACCCGACAAGGCCCTTGCCGTGGCAGCTTGCCCCACACCTACGGAGCGAATCACCCTTGAGTCCACTGCCCCCATGGGGCAAGGATTCGGGAGACATCCCCGTGGTGGCATGCAGATCTTTGTGAAGACATTCAAGATCAAATTCACACTATAGAAGATGACGACCCCTGGCGGGATCCCAGCCAAGGAGGACCACAAGAACCCCGGCAGGAGCCTTGCCGGGGATGATAGCAGGCGCCACGGCAAGACCCTTGCCGGGGCCCCGACAAGACTCTTGCCGGGGCTGCGGCGAGGCCCTTGCTAAAGGCACCCGTAGGGCCACCGTCAGGCCCACGCCAATTCCAAAACCTCCACCGCCGTTCGCATGCGACTGCTGACCCAACCAGTTGGGCAAGCACCTGCGTGGCGGCAAGCAGATCTTCGTGGAGGCCCACCGCTGCGCCACCTCAGCTACCTGCCTGCCTACATGGCACCATAGGCACCGCTGGCCAAGGCGCGTGTCAACGCGATCGGCGACGGACAAGACTGGGCTCTCCCCCGCCCCCGATAAAGTAGGGACACCTAAGCACGACGCATTAAATGCGCCTTATCACGTAATGCGAGGGATAAACTCGTATCACTGTGCCCTTTCCACCTCCTGTGTGCCACTGTGGCGGCCCCTTTCCCTATAAAAGGAGGCCCAGGGCGACCAGGAGAGGGATTCGGCTTTTTGGAGCTCTTCACGCCCCATTGCTAGCTCAGGAACACAGATAAACAAATCACCAAGACAGGAGTAGGGTTTTACGCATCCTCGCGGCCCGAACTTGGATAAATAACCCGTGTGCTACATGTTTGATCCACCCTTCTCACAACCCCGCACCTCGCAACCGTAGTAGGGATTCTCGTGATCCCATAGGTGTCGTCCTCGCACCGACACTGCCCACCCTGGTTGCAGTACCCATTTTTCGCAGTTGAAGAAATCACAGCTCCATCATGGGCCCAGCCCATCCTCCATTTCCTGGTAAATGGAGAGCTACCAACTGACGAGATCTCGGCAAGTCAAGTCCAACGCCGAGCCGGAGCTTAAACAATAATGAACCAAGAGCTAGTAAGGCGCAGTGCTACCGGAGTCTTCCAGCGCTGCATCGAGCCAGAGAAAGGCATAGCAATCCTCGAAGACATCCACCAAGGCAAATGCGGCCACCATGCCGCCTCCAGGGCGCTCGTCGCCAAGGCTTTCCGCCATGGATTCTTCTGGACGACTGCTTTGGAGGACGCCAAGGAGCTAGTCAAACACTGCAAAGGGTGCCAAGTCTTCGGCTCCAAGCAACACATGTCGGCTTCCGCACTCAAGACTATCCCCATCACTTGGCCCTTTGCTGTCTGGGGACTGGACATGGTCGGCCCATTCAAGACGGCGCGCGGCGGCATGACACATCTGCTTGTCGCCGTGGACAAATTTACCAAGTGGATTGAAGCAAAGCCGATCAAGAAACTGATTGGGCCGACTGCCGTGACATTGATTGCGGATATTACAACTCGGTATGGCGTGCCACACAGCATCATCACCGACAACGACACAAATTTTTCCAACGGAGCACTGGCACGTTTCTGCGCGAGACAGGGCATCCGACTGGACTTAGCGTCCGTTGCCCATCCGCAGTCAAACGGCCAAGTCGAGTGAGCAAATGGCTTCATCCTCTCCGGTATCAAGCCCCGACTGGTCGTGCCGCTAGAGCGTTCGACCGGCTGCTGGCTCGACGAGCTACCGGCCGTCCTCTAGAGTCTGCACACTACCCCAAACAAGTCAACCGGCTTCACCCCTTTCTTCCTTGTATATGGTGCCGAGGCTGTCATCCCAACTGACATCGAATTCGACTCACCTCGGGTCACCATGTACACGGATGCGGATGCTAAAGAAGCAAGAGAAGACGGCGTCGACTTGCTGGAAGAAAGTCGGCTGTTAGCCCTCAGCCGGTCCGCCATCTACCAGCAAGGTCTGCGCCGTTACCACAGTCGAAGGGTGAAGCCAAGATCCTTCCAGGAGGGAGACATTGTGCTCCGGCTGATACAGCGAACAGCCGGCCAGCACAAGCTCTCAGCACCTTGGGAAGGCCCCTTCGTCATCAGCAGGGCTCTGGGAAACGACTCCTATTACTTAATTGATGCACAGAAGCCGAAGGCACGCAAGAGAGACGACTCTGGCAAGGAGTCGGAGCGCCCATGGAGTGCTAATCTTCTTCGAAGATTTTACAGTTGAAATGCAGTATGTATCATGCTACCTTTTGTATTAAGTATCAGACAATGGGCCCCCCCGAGGAGTTCTCGGGGACTACCCTATTTTATCTATGTATGTTGGGTATCGCACCCATGGTTACCCCGCCACATTTATTTTCTCCGTCCGGCACCGGGTCCAACTAGTCGGCCCGGGGACTTGCCGCCTTGAGTTATGTCCAAGTTCTACCTGCAGTCAGATAAGTAATGTGCCGACACCCAAGCCCTCTCTTGCGAAAGGCACAGCTCGAAGAATCGGCTGCCCGACTAGCGATACTTCAAGGCGGAAAGGATGCCCACATGAAAAACGGCTAAGGACTAACGAACTTACATAACACAAGCCAGCTTCCCCCTCGCCAACCGGCTGTCGAAGTAGCCGGCTGGCCGGCCTCCCTTTCCTACTCTACTACAATCTAAGAAACCTTGAGTACTTACCTTCCCAGACGGCTGAACTCCTTACCCTGCCACAGACTGCAGAGCAGCTGTCCGGCTGGGAAGGCGGCAACCAAGGGAAGGCGGCAAAGGAAAAAAGCCGAGAGATAAAAAGCAAGTAGGAATGGAAGCCAAGCTCATGCATAATAATATTTACACAAAAGGCCTTTGAGAGGCCGGCATTCAACAAAGTTTGAATACACCCCCAGTGGGTGGAATTGCACAAACATAACAAATTTGCTTAAAGAGTGTCAAGCAGGAAAATAAAAACAGTGAATCAAGCCAAGTAAGCGCCCGGAGCGTCAGGAAGATCGGTTGAGACGGCGGTGTCGGCTGGAGGAGTGGCCGGCTGGCGAGTCTCGGCCTGGTCATCACCGGCGGCAGGCGGAGCATTCGCGCACGCCTCGTTGCTGGAGGCACGGTCAGGCTGAGGCTGGCTGGCTGCTCCAACATCCGGCATAGCGTCTTCACCATCTTCCTCCACCTCCTCTTCACCCTCGTCGCTGGAGTCAATCTCCTCCGCCGAGTCTTCACCATCGGTCGGGTTCAGCCCGAACCATTCTTCCGTCTGCGCGACGTCGTCCTCGTTCACCTCAGGAGCAAAGGCGCTGGTGTCGGTGAAGTCGGCAATCGCCGAGGCACGCTGGATGATAGCCGGTTGCACCGCCTCCAGATCCTCGTCAGCCTCCTACCGCCAGGTGCGCAGTTGGTACAAGTTCAGCCTAGGGTACCAACCCCGGACGAACTCTAGCACCCGGTGAGCACCGGATCGAGCTGCTGAAGCCTTCCAGGCCTCGAGGCGGCCGACGGCTACCTCCAGCCAGTCGGCAGTACGGCTGGGGGTGCGAGGAATTACTTCGCCTGGCCAGAGGGCAGCCAACACCTGTGCTCCGGCACGCTGAAGCCGGCGGAGCATGCGGTAGGCCGGCTGAAGGAGGGCCTGGCTTGCCAGAAGATGCTCCTCAAGCGACCAGTTGGCATCCGGCGCGATCTCAACCCCAGCCTGCCGCCGGGCCTCACGATGAGCTTCGATGGCTTGGTTGGCGACTGCAGAATAGCTAGGAAAGTACTCTTCACAAAGAAGAAAGAAACAGAGCAAGTCAGGAGATAAACTAGCTTACAAGGAACAAACAAAGAGTGAAGAAAAAGGCGGCCTACCGTCAACCAAATCCTCGACTCGGCTGTAGCCTTCGCTCAGAGCTTGCCTTGCCCCGGCCCAGCTCGTCGCCTCGGTGTCGCATTCGGCTTTGAGGGAGGCTGCACTGTCCTTCGCTGCCTTCAGGGCCGCCCTATGGCTTTCCTCCTGGTCGGCCAGCCTCTTGGCCAGGCGGTCACGCTCCAGAGCCAGGGCACTGAGCTCGCCCTCCCTGGTGCGAAGGGCAGTCTGGGCCGCGCCCAGCTGTTGCCTCAAGTCGGCATTGGCTCCTGCCAGTATGGAAAAAAGAAGTTAACAAAGAAGTCGGCAAAAAAGATCTGACCCGACTGCTCAGTAGTCAGCCCGAATCTCGGGGACTACACCCAATGGGTGCACTGACGCGCCCCCACATGAGATAAAAAGACAAAGACACTTACGCCAGCTCTCCGTCAGATCGGCGGCCCTTTGATTTGCCTCCCGGACCTGGGAGTTGAAGGTAGCGGCGTCGAGGTTGTGATAATTCTGCGCAAGCAAAGCAAATCAGTAAGGCAAAGTCTTCGAAGAAGTTCCAAGCCACCTGCTCAGCAGCCGACTCGGAACTCGGGGACTACACCCAGTGGGTGCGCTGACGCGCCCCCACGGAAAAAATCATGAGCAAGAAAACTCACCCGAACGACCGCCCGGGTCGCAAGAAATTCTCGGGTACACTGCTGTAGTGCGGTGGCTTGAGCCTGAAGCCGGCTACGAACATCTTGCGCCACCAAGTTCAGCGCGGCCGTCCCACCGCCCGGCGTCCACCCCAGCGAGCTAGCTGTGGCCGACTCCAGATCATGCGACAACGAGCTGGAGCCGTCCGCCCTCTGTGGATCCGGCTCTGAAGCCGCCCTCCCCACACGCCGGCGAGCCGGCGACAGGACTACAAGATCCGCCGTTGCAGTCGGCTCTCCTCCCGCCGGCTGCTTAGGCGGCACCTCGGGCTGGCCGCCTTGGCTAGTCCTGGCCGACGGAGGTGGCACCACTCCTCCCTCCAGGACGACTACGTCGCTCCCCTCCCTCTCCATCGCCGGCGGGTCGCGGACGATTTCCTCCGGCGGGGGCACCGAGATGTCCGGGAGCACAGAGCGGAGGGGGATGACGAGTTGCTGAGGCTGGCCACGCACGGCCTCTGCCGCCCTCTCTGCGACCTCGGCTTCCGCCCGGGCCCTGGCTGCGGTGTCGGAGTGCGCCTCGGCCGACTCCGTCATCGTCTCCTGGGCCGACTCGGCGGCGGCTGCCCTTCGCTCCTCCGCCTCCCGCTCCTCCCGCGCCTCCCGCGCGTTCTGCTCTGTTGCTGCCTGAAGCTCGGCGCGGGGGTCTATGCGACGGGAGCCCGCAAATCCTCCCGCTCCGCCGACTATGGAGGCGGTGGTAGTCCGCTCAAGAGAGAGCGGGGCCTTGGTTGGCAAAACGGAAGAAGAACTTAGAAGGACATCAACTAAAGAAAGAAAGAAAAGTGCGTAAGGACCAGAACTTACGCCGAGACCGCCTGCGGCTGCTTCACCACTTTGTGGAAGCGGGCCGCCTTCACGGCCCCCTCGTCCCGCCTAGTCGCCGCCGCGGATCCCTTGGGCTTCTTCGGCCGTCCTGCGATGAGAGTCGGCGCCGCCCGGCGCTTCTGTGCGCCACCTCGCGCGGTCGGCCCGCCGGATGGGCCGGCGCCTTGGGGGTCAGTCACCGGCTGGCGGCACAGAATGGGATCGGCTTCGTCATCATCGGGCTAGTCGTCAAGGCCGGCAGTGAAGCCGGAGCCGCTTGTCTTGCCGCCGCCACCCGCGGCGTAGTCGTCCAGGGCGGCCGCCCCCAAGTCGGCGTCCTCAAAGTCGTCCGCCTCGCGGTCGGGGGCGAACTCGCGCTCTGGCCCCGCGGTCCCGGCCGAAGGATGAAGGAGAGGATTCTGATTGAAGACAAACCGACTCATCAAGAGTCGGCCAGAAAAGAAAATTGGGCAACGAAGGAAGAAAGAAAACTTACCAAGGGTGGTGGATTGGCGCGAGAGTACAGCGCCTTGCCATACTGCCAGTCCTCAGTGAGCTTGCAATTGGCGATGTAGTTCACCTTGTACGACACCTCGTCATGAGGAATCTCCCTGGTGATGAGCCGGCTTGGGCCGAAGCGGCCGCTCATCTGATAGATCAGATGTGGGAGGCCCTGAAGCGGAAGAACCCGGCGCTCGACGAAGGCGGCGATCAAGTCGGGCCCGGTCAGGAGCTCCGACTGGACCAGCACCCGAAGCCGGGCGACGGCACCAGCTCCAGCCGGTGTTAGCGACCTGGCCCGGTAGGACCATAAAGCCGGCCTCGCAGCCGCCGGGCCGGCCACGTAGGCCAGCAAGTTGACGTAATCGCCGTTCGGGGCAATGTTCTTCACGTAAAAGTAAGAACATTGCTAGAGCTTCACCGACTAGATCAGCACGATATGAGGGAAGTTGTTGTCGGCGGTAGACCTCCGTATGGCGATGAAGGCGCCGCACGGAGCCGGCACGCCCGCGACGACCGTGTCGAGCTTGGATTGAAAAAACTCCCCCCAGAGCTCGATGGTGGGGAGGACGCCGAGGAAACCCTCGCACAACGAGACGAAGGCCGACAGCAGCACCACCGTGTTGGGGGTGAGGTGGTGCGGCTGAAGCTGGTAGAAATTGAGAAATGCGCGGAAGAAGCCGCTCGCGGGGAGGCCGACACCGCGCAGGCAGTGCGAGTAGAAGATCACTCGCTCGCCTTCCTCCGGCGCCGGCGACACCTCCCTTGCTAGCGCAAGACGGACTCGCACAAGATGTTCGCCCGGCAGCCGCCGCGTCTTGCGGAGGAAATTGATGTAGTCCTCGCGGACGGTGGAGCCGTCCCAAGAGCTCGACGTCGGAGCCATGGCGGCAAGTGTGGCGGCGGAGAGCGCTCGGCGCGGAGGTAGCAAGCCTGCGGCACGCTGGGAAGGAGAAAGGAATGGCGAAGCGGGAGCACAGCGAAGGGCTACCGCGGCGAGGAAGAAAAGGGAGGAGGCAGGGCGAGGGCGAGCGTGCGAACGATTGATGCTCCCCCTCCCTGCCCCTACTTATAGCCTCGCGCGGCGAAGCCGAGGAGGCGAGGCGCGGGGGGGCATGGGATTAACTGCGCCCACTCCCCAACGACCCGCTATTATCGCGCCTTAATGGTGAGTGGGAACCGCCGCCAGAAGATGTGCGGTCAGTTTCGGACCACAGAAGATCCGTGCATGGGCTGAGGCGCGGAAGTGGCGGGCCCTGGCCTGCAACGGCGTCCCGTCGCGCGCGTGGGCTGGCAGGCCCTTCCAGCCGAAGGGAGCCACACGACGCGCGGGCGGCGGGCGGTCAGCCCGCCGCTTGGCTGGCGCGCTAGCTGTTTTCCCGCCTTTGGAATTTTGGAAGGCTTCACCGAGAAGGCACGCGCAAGGGAAGCCGGCTCCTAGCTGCCGGCTCTTTGGGATAGGAAGCTGGTCGAGCTTCTCGTTTCCCCTTTCAGCCACGAAGCCCAACCAGCTTCGGGGACTACTGTCGGAGTAAATGACCACGGGTAGCCTAGCCGGCTCCCTTTGGCCCTCAGAAAAAACAATGGGCCGACCGAGCTTTGAAGCGCCCAGGACACGGGGCCGCCTTCTTCCGGCCAGCTATCACCTAGGTCGACTAGCGGAAGGCGGCCCGGCCATAAACAATCTTCGGGGGATGCCACAACTGGGCCGACTCCGAGAAACCCGGCCCATGAAGGAACGGCTCCAAGAAAGCCAGCCCATGAAGGACCGAGTCCAAGAAGCCGGCCCATGAAGGACCAAGTCCAAGAAGCCGGCCCATGGCAAGCGGCCATGGGCCACACCCTAAAGTCAACCCCCCATAACGGTGACGAGACGGGGCGTGGCTACAGTGGACCCTGCCATCCCCGAATCCCGGAGCAAGTGTGGCTACAGTATGCCGTATAGGGCGGACCTCTCCTGTCTGGCGAGGCACTGTTGCCATGCGAACCATGACGCCATCCACAACGGGCCATCGGTACGACCCAAAGGCGGCGGGCCCCTTTAGTCAGAGAGACATCCGTAGGCGGCCTGACTACCCCCAGCCGGCCTAAGGCCAGGCCGGCTTCCTATAGCCGGCATGCTCCCCTCCTCGGGGCGCGCGCACCATTAAGCAGACAAGACGAGGTAAGGCTACAGTGAGCGCCCGCAAGGCGGCAGCACTGTAGCCATGCTTACCTCGACAAAGCCCTTGTCATCAGAGGCGAGGCGACAGTAACCAGCCCCCGACAAGACCCCCCAAGCGGTGGGGCCGGTAGCCGGCAGGACCCACCAGTCGGCGGGCCCAGAACCCGGCGGACGTGGACGCTGACGGCCTGGGCCCACGCCCAGGCCAGATTACCATTGTACCCCCGGGGGTAGGCCTATATAAACCCTCCGGGGCACCCATGCAAAGTGTCGATCTCAGAGAGTTTTAGGCACTATCATAGGGAGAGAAGAGAGCTAGCCCTGCCCTTCTTCCTCCTCCCACCGAACAGCTGAAGGAGCCTCTTGTAGCTTCTTATCAATCTAGTGATCATGCGGAGACCCCGCAGAGCAGGAGTAGGGGTATTATCTCCACGGAGAGCCCCCAACCTGGGTAAGATCCGCCGGCGTGCATGTCTTCGCCTTATCCCGTTTCCAGGCACCGGTGATGTCTTACTGGCTCCCATA
The DNA here is from genome assembly GCF_018294505.1 of Triticum aestivum. Lineage (NCBI taxonomy): Eukaryota > Viridiplantae > Streptophyta > Magnoliopsida > Poales > Poaceae > Triticum > Triticum aestivum. Next base: position 555,254,407 of record NC_057798.1, on the reverse strand, counting down.
ATGATAAGCCACCCGTTGGCATATATCGCACCTACCACCCGACAGGTGCCCTTCCCCTCCGTTATTTCACCACCAGAGGCCTCCCTGCTCCACCTCAAGCGTCCCCCACTCCCCGTTTCATCACCGGAGTGCCCATGGCCGCGTGCCCCAAGGTCAACTGTCGCCGCTGCCCTCGCCCCCCGCCGGCCACCGTCACTCCAGGCCTCCCCAGCGCCTGTTGGTGCTCCTAGAGGGGGCAGCACTTGTGTTCCGCGACCGCCGGTGGTCCCAGCGCCATCGGGGATGGCCGGAGCTGCCCGGGCCATCGTCGGCGCCGCACGGCGTCGCCTCTCCCCTACTTCTGTCGAGAGAAAGAAGGAGACAAGTGGGAGGAGAGAGAAAAGTAGTGCGGGCCCCACCTGTTAGCCGCACAAGGGTCGGCCCCGCGTTGACCTGTCGGTGCTGACGTGGCAAGTGGAAGCACATTTTGGGCGCATGCGTTTTCATCTACAGAAAATGTATTTCCAATTTGCGCTTCTGCCTTATCCACTCAGGGACCTGTTTGCTGAAGTATTTTTTGCAGAAAAGTCCCTAAGCTTCAACCCTTCATAACTTTTTAACCGTAACTCCAAATGAGGTGATTCCAACGCTCACTTCTTCATTTTGTCAAGCTCGTTCTGTTGGTTTCACTTTAACCATGTTTTGACATTGTGAAAATGACCACTATGCCCTTGCCCTTACTCAGCCCCCTCCGAGAGAGAACGATTTTCGATAATTCTTTCCGCGAGCTTATTGCACTGTCTTTCGGTGATTTCTTCCACCCCAGGCAAGCCACACCCTCCATTTGCATCACTGTAATGCAGTGACATGGTTTCACTTATTTTAACTTGTTTAAAATATTGCTTTTGCTACTTATGATCTGTGCCTGGCATTTTCTCGGAGTATTATTTTGATCTTGTTGTTGCCATGCTATAGTTTGGATTACTAGGAGTTATGTGTGTAGTTAATGAGTATCATGTTGCCATTGGAGTATTTGTGGCTGATATTATGATTGTTTCATGATGATATCTGTTAGTATGTTTTGGAGTACTACTTTGGATATCATGTTACCTTTGGATCATTAGTGGCTAGTATGATTATTTTCATGATGCTAGTTGATGTTCTGTTGCTTGGAGTATTATTTTTGGAGATGATGGTTACATGTGGATCTTAGCTGGATAGCTGTATTCTTGTTATTGGAGTAGTAGGATTATTGTTTTAGATTCATCATGATAGTAGTGTTATGCTATCCTCGGAGTATTTTGGTATGATGATATTATGCTTGGATTATTTGTTGGATATTGCTATGACTTGGATTATAGTTTGATGGTTGACGTCGGAGTATCAGTTATTATGGTTATATTTTTGGGTACAAATTTCGTCAGTAAGTTGGTCAGGTGCCGCTGAATCAAACTTTTCTAGTGCAACCACATTTGCTGGTATGGGACGGCCCTAATGCGGTCTATTGTCGTGCCTCTCGCCGGTGCCTCTAACAAGGGAAGGTTATGGGCGCGCCCTACGCTAATCAGGTAGGCGGACATAAGCCTTGTGTGCTTGTTGTTTGAGTTTTTGGATCCGTGTCCCCATGTGGGACGGGCCACGACGGTGGTCAATGTGTCTTGAGGTAGACACGGGGCCACCCATGACTTAGCCCTGTGGGGAGTGAGTCGGAGTGGCCGGGAGAGTGTCATGGCAGTAGATCGGTTTTGTCAGAATGTCGTTGGTCCACCCAAATGGGAGTGCGAGGCCATGGGTTCTGTTGTGTGGATACATTGTGCTACCTCTCCAGAGTGGGTGTTTAATCTATCGATAGCCGCGTCCTCGGTCATGGGCATGGGTTCGTACTAGGGTACACCGTTCGATCAACACTCACATGACGGAATGACTTATAGGTGATGGATATGTGGATACTTGGAGCAGTACAGATTGGCCAAGTATTGGTCGTGGTTGTGATCGCCGTAAGGATCACGGGCCATTTATTGGTCGGGTGGTGATCGTCGTAAGGATCACGGGCCATTTATTGGTTGGGTCGTGATCGCCGTAAGGATCTCGGGCCATTTATTGGTCGGGTTGTGATCGCCGTAAGGATCACGGGCCATTTATTGGTCGGGTTGTGATCGCCGTAAGGATCACGGGCCATTCATTGGTCGGGTTGTGATCGTCGTAAGGATCACGGTTACAGTTTGGTTTTGATCACGAGGTGATCGAGATGGTATACTCCTTGGCCGGTTAGCCAAGAGAGATATGGTTATGGAGATCGAAGATGGTGATTTATCAGTATTGTAGTAGTTTCATATTATGCTTAGGAGTTGCTGTCATATCATGGTAGCTGTTAATTTAATTAATCTGCTTAATGCTATGTTGTCGTCTTGCCTTGATGTTTTTGGTTGTTGTGAGCTTGCAAGTACATTCAATGTACTGACCTGGCGTGTCATGCCAGATTGCAGGTGATCCCGTGATTGCTTGATTGCTTGTCGTGGTTTCCGTTTGTGCGAGCTAGATCGTGCCCCAGCCAGAGTCCCTGCGAAGTGGTGTTCACCACCTTCGTTGTTGTTCCGCTGCTAGAAAATTTTTGTTGCTAAGAGTTGTTCCACTACTAGCATAGAGCAAGTGTAGTATCACAGGCGTCGTGTCATCGTGCTGATGTGAACATTTGTAACATCAGACCCTTGTATTATTATTCTTGTAATAAGAGCTGATTTTTTATATGTCAAGCAGTGTCGTATTCCAGAGACTTCTCCTTGATCTCTGGGCTGGAATACGGGGCATTCCAGTTTCTCTGAGCTAGGGTGCCACAGGCTTGGTATCATAGCAGGTCTGGCTGTAGGACGCCCTAGTTAGCGCGAGCGGTAGAAACCGGTAGAAATCGGTAGTATAGAGTCTAGTTTGTTTATTGCATTTGGTTGCTGCGTTTGTTTGTTGCATAGCATGCATATAGCCTTAGTATTTGTGATAACGGTTTATCTGGTGAGTGTAGCTGGCATCGGTTCGGATCCACTACAGCTCAACCTTTGTATTTCTCCAGTTCCTTTTTCTTTCAGTGTTTGGTGTCATCTCTGTCCCAGTAGAGTGATGCCAAGTGATCCCGACACTGTTTGCAAAAATGGTGCTCAGGTATCGCACTGATGTCTTTCTTTCAGTCCCGTCTATCGTTTCGGTGATGGACATGCTTCTATCCCGGATCCTTCTTTTATTTTGTCATGTTGGCAACCCTTAATGATCTTAGTTATCAAGAAAGGGCAATGTCAGCAGCCTCAGTTTTCCCTGCTATCCTATTTCTTGGACGAGTGCGGTTCTTTTTCCTCCGCTTGATAATAATGTGGGTGCGACCTTCATGTCCCACTACATGATTACCGAGTACGTCCTCACCTCCGAGCTTGTCTAGGTTGCTATCTGGCTAAGCTAGCACTTGGTGTAGCGTTGTTTACACCAATTCTTCCACACATTTGTTCATCCTCGTGCACATCGTCACAGCATGCTAGATCGTAGAACCGGAGACCCCGCGAGATTTGTGTGCTTAAGTAGGCATGCATATTGGGTGACTAGCAATAATATGTGACATTGATTGAGTGTGAATTGTTTGTTGTTGTGTGCTTTTGTTTAGTTGAGTTTTCTTTTGCTTCTTTCTTTTGGGCCCCGGTGTTACATTATTTTTTCCCTATAAAGAATTGCTCATCCACCAACACCGGACTCAAAGAAGCAATAAGGATTTGGAACATTTGAAAGAAGCTCAGCTAGACATTATTGTCTACCCAGTCAACTGCATTATGGGATTAAAATCTGCTCAGAATACCAATGGTGTATTGAATTGACTATCAGCATCGAGTCTACCTCAGTGCAAAATCCTCACAGCAGTTATGATCCAGTCACCAGAAAGACAAGTCAGGTACAAGATCAACGGTATATCTTCACGATAGTGGTATGGATCATATACACAATTTTGGCTCAGCAATGCATGATGCTTGAAATATGGTATCATCCGAAATGAAGTCAGAATGTGGTATGCTCAAGTAAGACAGTCAAACAATTTTTTTCTCATGCAAACAATCAGCCTCGGAATATTAAGGGCATGTCTATGGATTTCAGTCTGCATATCAGTATGAAGTTTTGGATATAAGAAACCCAGTATTCTTCCACACGCCAACGGAAGAATTCATGATGCAAGGATCCTCAACTTTTCCTCCTTATGATATGTGAACAACTTCCGGTCCATGATACCCAGTCTTTCACATCAAGACACCTCGGTAAAGGCTTCTGACAGATGGAAATGATTTTTTTCTTCAACAAGCAAACCTGAGGAGAAGCTTCTCATGTATGGAACTCAGGCTTCTCGAGCACAATAATCAGAGCAAGCTTCATGTGTAGGCTATAGAGCCTTCTTCTGCAAGATACCCAAGAAAAATATTTAAGCAGAAGTTAACAAGTCTTCCTCAGCAAGCTACTCGGATGGCTTCTCTCGTAAGCCACTCAATCCGCGTCAGTACCACAATATTGCACCATCCTCCAAGATTATATGATGAGTTGCCGATGTATGGCAGTACCGCTCAAGGACCAGATTTGCAATAATTTTGTCAGATGTAAAATTCAGACAAAACAGATGCCTACCGCAAGGATCGAGTGATCGTGGAATATCCTTCTTATATATGGTGAGCATGTATCCCCGATCATATCAGTAACTCATACAAGATGAGGCAAAGATCCAGCAGATATACCTAAGAAAAGTAAGGATCCCACAACCTCCCTAGCCAGGTAACGGAAAATAAGCAAAAATACATCTCATGTGATGCAAGGAGCGATAATATTTGGAGATGACATCACAAAATCCACAGTCTTGACAATGGTCATCAAGATCATTATTCCCGCAATTGACAAGGAGATATTATAAAACCTTGTCACCTTCTTGTATGATTGGCCTCGGCAATGAGCTCCGTATAGCTACAAACCCCGGGTATATGTCATATGTGTGCGGACACCGGACAGAAAAAAAGAACGAGGAATAATGCATTAATCACGTCCATGGGCATACGAAGAATCAAGGATATGTGTGGCCAAGTTATTTCAGTAAGGTATCCTAACAAAGAAAATCATGACCGTCAAAAGGATGAGACTGACAGCAACGGTATGATGATTTTTGCATGACCACCAGGGTCCGGATAACCAAATCAGTTGGAGGCCATTACTCCATATGGATCTGCAAAGGCATACTCTCAGCGACCTACTCTTTATACAAGGAATTTTCATATCCCACTGACCCGCTTGACACGGTTAGGGTGGAATATCCAAGTCTACTCTGTCAGAGCCGAGAATTCTTTGCAAACTCAGCAGTTTGACCCCAGCGGCAGTATTAAAGCATATCACAGCCCATTACCACGGATGGGTATACCAACAAAATGAGAAAGTCAAAAGCCAAATAATCAGATCAGACCCGGTATACTCACCGATGGAATCAAATACTTGTCAGTCTGTCAGGAAAAGCAGTTGTCCGTCAGCCCCTGTCGGGACAGTCTCAAGATGTAAATAATTGAGGTTTGACACAGCTATAACTCCATACACCGATATATTGTTCACGACAGAAGGCAGTCAAATCTTTGGTACATATCTCATGCTCGAGCCAAAGGCATAAATCAAGATAAATCAGTGCCACTTGTGAGCAGTCAGATTCCATCAGGAGATGGCCATGATAATTCTCAGCATTCATTGAAACCAGAAGGCATGCATTTATTGGAAGCAACCACATGACAAAAGCAAAAAGGTTTTCATGATCAAAAGAAAATTTATGCTCAGATCCATTGGATACCACCGCAGATATGAGAAAATTCACGTCAACAAAGAGATTTGGTATATGAGCAAAGACCTGTCAGAATTTGGGAAAGGTGAAGCAAACCACCCCAGATCAAGGTAAGTTGATCATCTGAAATTCTTGGGGAAACAATAAATAAAGGAAAAAGGATACCCAAGCTTGTTCCCTGAGCAACCAAATCTTGAGGACGAGATTTCTTTAAGGGGGGAAGGTTTGTAACAGCCTGGATTTTGGCCCTTTTCTTTTTCTTCTGATTTATTTGGTTTTTGCTCTATTTTTCTTTTTGGAGTGGTTCTGTGGCCTTGCCACCTGGGAAATCATCCTCATTCCTCCTCCCAAGTGGCTCATCATTCGCAAAACCTTGCCAAAGATCATGTCACTTCACTCCTTGACCAAACCCTAAAATCATTTTCTAGGGAAAATTCCTTTTTCATTAAAGGAACAACCCTATTTGCCCTAGGTTGTGAAGCAACCTATATTTCTGTCCATACAAAAATCCCCAAATAATTCTAATAATTCCTTTGGGTCATATATAGCTCAAATATGCCCAAACATTTCCTTGTCCAGTTCAAAAATAATTCCCCAATATTCCTTTTTCTATTCTGCCCTGAATGGCACTTTGTGAAGGAAGTATCATTTATATTTATCCTAGTGACTCTCAACCTTTTTGGGAATGATTGTATTTCCAAATAATTGCCCCATGCACAAGTTCAAATTTATTTGCCTAACCAATCTTCCTTCGTGAATTTTCAAAGTTTCTATCAGACAGAAGGCTTTGTGAAGGAAGTACTAGCTAGGATTATCCAAATAGGTTGAACGTTTGCACACTCCTTAATGTGCTCATATTAACCCCCCCCCCCACCCATTTGCAGCCCCATCCAATCATCTATGTGAGCATAGGAGCAAATCTTTGATTCTGGCAATATTTTCAGGTTGTGAAGCACGTGTATTTTATATTGCTTCAAAAATCCTGATAAATTACCAGATCATTCTTATACCCATAAAACATCTCTCCACCCAATTTGGCATCATTTCATTGATCCATTTAATCATCAATATTATTCGATGTTTCTGTCTAGAGGAAATGTTTGTGAAGCAAGTACCAGTTTGGCTTTGACAATTGGTATGAGACTTTTTGAGCATCTCCATATGACCAAATGACTCTGCCTTGCCCAATCTTATCCCAAGTTGACACTCCATGTGAGTGCACCATCATGATCTAGTTTCTGGACCATTTTGGTCAGTTGTGAAGCAACTGCAGTAAATCTTGGTCCATTTCTTCCCAAACTCCCCAGGATTGTAGTCCTTCCTAGCCTAAACACCCCAGACATAACACTTGGCACATAGCGGCCCCCTGTTGATCACCTTGAGCTATTTAAGTTACTGCAGTAAACTTCAGAGCTCACTAACCTTTTAACCATAGCCGTTTTCACCAAACTACCACCGTAGTTGAAACCCACCTTCGACGAACTTACCACTAGACAACATTTGACAGCCATTCGGCCCCTCTTGATGCTAGTGCACACGGTGACCATGACAATGGCATGCCTGTGCACGTGCTCTGTGTGCAATGGTCGTGTCCAGTGGCTGTTTGTGCTGGACCCCCTCCTCCTCTCGTCGTCTTCGCGCTCGTGAGCGTGTCTACTAGCTGGCCCGCGTCGTCGCCGTCTCCCTGGACTCATCTCCCTCTCCCGAAGTCTCCTCGTCAGCGCTTGTCGCTGCTCGCCCATGGGAGCTCTGTGGCTGACAGCGCATTAATGGCGCTCGGCCTCTTCCTCTGCCCTACTTGGTCGTCTCTTCCCCGTGAGCTCTCCCATGTGCCTCCCTCGTCGCTTGCCCCCGAGTTCATGCGTGCGAGCATGCGTCCGCGGCGCCACACACGCGTCCGCGGCGGTGACAACGTGGCAGCTCCTCCCCGCGGCTATATATGGCCTTTCCCGCGGCCTCCCGAGCTCTTCAGCCTCCCCTCCTCCCTCCACTAGCCATCCCCAACCTCTCCGTCGAGCCATGGAGCGCTTAAATCCACCCGAACCCAGCCCTTCACCACCAGAGGCGTCCCAGCTCCACCTCAAGCCTCCCCCACTCCCCGTTTCATCACCGGAGCGCCCATGGCTACGTGCCCCAAGGTCAACCGTCACCCCTGCCCTCGGCCCCTGCCAGCTGTCGTCACTCCAAGCCTCCCCAGCGCCTGCTGTTGCTCCAGGAGGGGGCAGCACTCTGTTCCGCGGCCGCCGGTGGTCCCAGCTCCACCGGGGACGGCCGGAGCTGCCCGGGCCATCATCGGTGCCGCACGGCGTCGCCTCTCCCCTGCTTCTGTCGAGAGGAAGAAGGAGACAAGCGGGAGGAGAGAGAGAAGCAGCACGGGCCCCACCTGTCAGCCGCACAAGGGTCGGCCCCGCGTTGACCTGTCGATGCTGATGTGGCAAGTGGAAGCACATTTTGGGTGCGTGCGTTTTAATCTAAAGAAAACATATTTCCAATTTGCGCTTCTGTCTTATCCACTCAGGGACCTGTTTGCTGAAGAAATTTTTGCAGAAAAGTCCGTGAGCTTCAACCCTTCATAACTTTTTAACCGTAACTCCAAATGAGGTGATTCCAACACTCACTTCTTCATTTCGTCAAGCCTGATCTGTTGGTTTAACTTTCACCATGTTTTCACATTGTGAAAATGACCATTATGCCCTTGCCCTTAATCATCCCCCTCCAAGAGAGAACGATTTCCGGCAATTCTTTCCACGAGCTTCTTAAACTTTCTTCCGGTGATTTCTTCCACCCCAGGCAAGTCACACTCTCCATTTGCATCACTGTAATGTAGTGACATGGTTTCACTTATTTGAACTTGTTTAAAATATTGCTTTACCTACTTATGATCTGAGCATGGCATTTTCTCGGAGTATTATTTTGATCTTGTTGTTGCCATGTTATTATTTGGATTACTAGGAGTTATGTGTGTAGGTGATGAGTATCATGTTGCCATTGGAGTATTAGTGGCTGATATTATGATTGTTTCATGATGATATCTGTTAGTATGTTTTGGAGTACTACTTTGGATATCATGCTACCTTTGGATCATTAGTGGTTAGTATGATTATTTTCATGATGCTAGTTGATGTTTTGTTGCTTGGAGTATTATTTTCGGAGATGATGGTTACATGTGGATCTTAGCTGGATAGCTGAATTCTTGTTATTGGAGTAGTAGAATTATTGTTTCGGATTCATCATGATAGTAGTGTTATGCTATCCTCGGAGTATTTTGGTATGATGATATTATGCTTGGATTATTTGTTGGATATTTCTACGACTTGGATTATAGTTTGATGGTTGACGTAGGAGTATCAATTATTATGGTTATATTTTTGGGGATAAATTCCGTCAGTAAGTTGGTCAGGTGCCGCCGAATCGAACTTTTCCAGTGAAACCACATTTGCCGGTATGGGATGGCCCTAATGCGGTCTATTGTCTTGCCTCTCACCGGTGCCTCTAACGAGGGAAGGTTATGGGCACGCGCTACCCTAATTAGGTAGGTGGACATAAGCCTTGTGTGCCCGTTGTTTGAGTTTTTGGATCCATGTCCCCGTGTAGGACGGGCCACGACGGTGGTCGATGTGTCTTGAGGTAGACACCGGGCCACCCATGACTTAGCCCAGTGGGGAGTGAGTCGGAGTGGCTGGGAGAGTGTCATGGCAGTAGATCGGTTTTGTCGGAATGCCGTTGGTCCACCCGAATGGGAGTGCGAGGCCATGGGTTCTATGGTGTGGGTAAAGTGCGCTACCTCTGCAGAGTGGGTGTTTAATTTATCGATAGCCGCGTCCTCGGTCATGGGCATGGGTTCGTACTAGGGTATACCATTAGATCAACACTCACATGACGGAATAACTTATACGTGATGGATATGTGGATATTTGGAGCAGTACAGATTGGCCAAGTATTGGTCGTGGTTGTGATCGCCGTAAGGATCACGGCCCATTTATTGGTCGGGTTGTGATCGCCGTAAGGATCAAGGGCCATTTATTGGTCGGATTGTGATCGCCATAAGGATCACGGGCCATTTATTGGTTGAGTTGTGATCGCCGTAAGGATCACGGTTACAGTTTGGTTTTGATCACGAGGTGATCGAGATGGTATACTGCTTGGCCGGTTAGCCAAGAGAGATATGGTTATGGAGATCGGAGATGGTGATTTATCAGTATTGTAGTAGTCTCATATTATGCTTAGGAGTTTCTGTTATATCATGGTAGTTGTTAATTCAATTAACCTGCTTAATGCTATGTTGTTGTCTTGCCTTGATGTTTTTGATTGTTGTGAGCTTGCAAGTACATTCAATGTACTGACCTGGCGTGCCATGCCAGATTGCAGGTGATGTCGTGATTGCTTGATTGCTTGCCGTGGTTTCCGTTTGTGCGAGCTAGATCGTGTCCCAGCCAGAGTCCATGCGGAGTGGAGTTCACCACCTTCGTCGTTGTTCCGCTGCTAGAAGATTTCCAGTGCTAAGAGTTGTTCCGCTGCTAGCATAGAGAAAGTGTAGTATCGCAGGCGTGGTGTCGTCGTGCTGATGTGAACCTTTGTAACATCGGACCCTTGTATTATTATTCTTGTAATAAGAGTTGATTTATTCTATGTCAAGCAGTGTCGTATTCCATAGACTTCTCCTCGATCTCTGGGCTGGAATACGGGGCGTTCTGGTTTCTCTGAGCTGGGGTGCCACAGCGGTGCCGTCGTAGCGTGGAGGCATGTCAGGCTTGAGCTTTCTCGGCCGAACGACGTTGTGGAGCTCTGCAGTAAATGCATGGCACCCTACCGTGGCCACCGGAGGTCGCCGAGGGGGTGGAACATGGTCCTGGTGAACGTGCACTGCCACCTCCTGTGCAGCTCACGAGCCTGGTGCTGGGGCACTGGAAGCACGCGTGCTTCTCCTTGGGGGCGTTGAACCACCTGGCAGCTCACGTCATCCCGAATTGTTGCCGGGCACTGCGGGTCGCGCCGTGGAGCCATACGCCTTGGCTCAACGATGGCGCCCCGGGCTGGAGGCGAAGGAGGGGCCTCGTGCGCGACGTCACCCGCTGCAGGTGGTTGCTGAGGCAGCGAGCGAGCCGGCCCGTCAGAGCCCCTGTGCGCGACACTGATGAGCTCGGCGATGCGCTCGAGCCACTCCTTGTAGAGATCACCCATGGGACGGTACCGAAGCAGCTCGCGCGCCGTGAGCAGAGCGGCCTACGCGTCCACCTGCCCCGCGGCATGCGTGGGATGATGAAGTTGCTGGGGTGAGCGACGGAGTAGCGGTGCCGCCATCACGGTGCACCAACGAAGCTTGCTGCTCGTGGCTGGCAGAGCCCGTGGCGGTGTTGGCCACCGGAGAAGGAGCGCGGCAGGCACAGCCTCACCCGCCAAAGCCGTCTGAGCGACACAGGCGGCGACTACAGCCTGATGCTTGACGTGAGCCCTGCACGCGTCGGCCATGGAGATGTCGGAGCAGAGACGAGTCGAACGACACAAGAGAGGATCCGACGCACCCCTACCTGGCACGCCAAATGTCGAATTTCTGGGTCCGGCAACCCGTGAGAGGTTCGAACACTGGGGTGCATGCGGAGATCTCAACCTGCCCAGCCTGCCTACTCGCGATCCTCCCTAGCCTAGCGCGAAGAGCCCACAGAGACACAAAGACAGAGATTTATACTAGTTCGGGCCACCGTTGTGGTGTAATACCCTACTCTAGTGTGGTGTGGTGGATTGCCTCGAGGGGCTCTGTATGAACTAGTACAAGGATGAACAAGCCTCGGGAGGTGAGGTGTTCTTGAGCTGGTATGTTGCTCGGGGTGGAATCAATCTTCCCCTATGGTGGTGGCTAAGTCCTATATATAGTGGCCTTGGTCCTCTTCCCAAATATGAGAGGGAAGGGATTTCACAATGGAGGGATTTGAAAGGGGACAAGTAGTACAGTTATCCTGACAAAAGTAGTCTTCGCATGCGATGTAACAGCCTGGATTTTGGCCCTTTTCTTTTTCTTCTGATTTATTTGGTTTTTGCTCTGTTTTTCTTTTTGGAGTGGTTCTGTGGCCTTGCCACCTAGGAAATCATCCTCATTCCCCCTCCCAAGTGGCTAGTCATTCTCAAAACCTTTCTAAAATCATGTCAGTTCACTCCTCGACCAAACCCTAAACTTTTTTCTAGGGAAAATTCCTTTTTCATTAAAGGAAATAACCCTGTCTTCCCTAGGTTGTGAAGCAACCTGTATTTATGTCCATCCAAAAATTCCCAAACAATTCTCATAGTTCCTTTGGTTCATATATAGCTCAAATATTCCCAAACATTACCTTGGCTAGTTCAAAAGTAATTCCCCAATAATCTTTTGTCTATTTTGCCCTGAATGGCACTTTGTGAAGGAAGTGTCATTTATGTTTCTCCTAGTGCCTACCAACCTTTTTGGGCATGTGTATATGTCCAAATAATTGCCCCATGCACAAGTTCATATTTATTTGCCTAGCCAATCTTTCTCAGTGAATTTTCAAAGTTTCTGTCAAACAGAAGGCTTTGTGAAGGAAGTACTAGCCAGGAGTATCTAAATAAGTTGAACTTTTGCACACTCCTTAATGTGCTCATATTAAACGCCTTCACCCATTTTCAGCCCCATCCAATCATCTATGTGAGCACAGGAGCAAATCTTTGTTTCTGGCAATATTTTCAGGTTGTGAAGCAAGTGTATTTTATATTGCTTCAAAAATCCTGATAAATTACCAGGTCATTCTTATAGCCATAAAACTTCCCTCCACCCAATTTGGCATCATTTCATTAAGCCATTTGATCACCATAATTATTGCAAGTTTCTGGTCAGCGGAGGTGTTTGTGAAGCAAGTACGGCTTGTCCATTTGGCATGAGCTTTTTAGAGCATCTTTATATGTCCATATAATGAGGATTTGCCAAGTTTCATCCCATCCCATAACTCCATGTGAGTGCACCATCATGATCTTCATTTCTGGACCAAAAATGCAGTTGTGAAGCAACTATGATTTATCTTGGTCCATTTCTTCCCAAACTCCCCAGGACTGTAGTCCTTCCTAGCCTAAACACCCCAGACATAACACTGGACACATAGCAGCCCCCTGTTGATCACACTGAGCTGATAAAGTTTACTGCAGTAAACTTCAGAGCTCACTAACCATTTAACCCTAGTTGTTTTCACTTAGTTACCACCATAGTTGAGGCCTCCCTAGGAAGGACTAACCCCCAGGCATCATTTGGCATCGATTGTGGCCCTGTGTCCGCCAGTGCACGCGGTGACCGCCTCTCTGGCATGCCATGGACGCGAGCCCAATGTCTTCTTGCTCGGGCCCCTCCTCTGCTCGGCGTCCCAGCGAGCACGGGCCTGTCCAGCGTGTTCCCCGCCTCGTTGATGTCCTCCTAGAGCCCTCTCCCCCTCCGTCAGCCCCTCCGCCAGCGCTCGTCGTCGCGCGCCCACGAGAGATCTGTGGCCGACCGAGCTTTTATGGCGCACGGCCTCTTCCTCTGTCCCTCCCTTGGCCGTCTCTTCCCCATGAGCTCTCCTCTGTGCCTCCTGCATCGTCTACCTCCGAGTCCATGCGCGTGGGCACATGTCCGTGGCGCCGGCCACGCGTCCACCGTGACGCCAGCGCGGCTCCCTCTCGCCCGGCTATATATAGCCATCCCCGAGCCCTCCCGAGCTCACCAGCAGCCTTGCCACCCTCCATTAGCCCTGCCCAGCTTCTTCCCTGAGCTCGAGGAGCTCTGTGTGCCGCCATCGCCGCCATGGCCGCCGTCTCTGTTGTTCTCTGTCGCCACGGCCTCCTCTCCGTTTCCCCCTTCCCCGGTGCCTCCTTTGCCTCTGAATGGATGCGGTGCTCCGCCCTGAACCCGCCAGTGCCCGCGCCTTGGCCTAAGGTGGCCGGAGTTGGCCGCTCCATCATCGGCCGCTCGCCTCTGTCACCTCTTGCCGCCGCCTCCCATCGCTGTTCCTGGCCTCCTCGCGCCTCCCTCTGGTTGGGGATAGGAGCATCGCGTCGGGCCGCGCCCGCCGGTAGCTTCGCCCTGGCCGGGGATGGCCGGAGCTGGCCAGCCCCCTCACCGCTTCTCCCCTCTGGTCCCTGCTCTGCTTGATGGGAGGGACGAGCGGGAGGAAGAAGACAGGGACGAGACTTGCCTGCTCCCCCGGCGTGTGTCCATCTATGCTCCCGCGTACGTGGCTTGTTTTGATTGGAACAAAATAAGGCCCGACCCCACCCACTTAAAATCAGGGGGGAGATGATTAGATTAGAAAAAGAAAAGAAAAAAAAGCCGTAGGATGAAGTGGGAGCACGGATGGGAGCATGGGAAGGGAGCAGGCAAGCCGGATCCCGAAGATAGGGGCGTTGACCCCCTCAAGCCTGCCAGCTGGCCGAGGGCCCCACCAGTCATCCTCCCAGCCACCGGCCCTGCGTGGACCCAGGTACGCTGACGTGGATAAGTGGAGGCGTAATCCACAGATTACATCTTCGCTTTCCAAAAGCGTATTTCCTATTTTGCGCTTCTGTCTTATCCACTCAGGGACTTGTTTGTGATGAAATTTTTGCAGAAAAGTCCCTGAACTTCAACCCTCTATAACTTTTCAACCGTAACTCTGTTTAAGGTGAAACCAATGCTCACTTCTTTGTTTCGTTGAGCCCTTTCTGCTAGTGTCACTTTTATTATGTTTTGGCATACTTAAAATGACCATTATGCCCTTGCCCCTATTCAGCCCCTCTGAGAGAGAAAGATTTCCGGCGATTCTTTCCGCGAGCTTCTTGCACTTTCTTCCGGTGATTTCTTCCACCCCAGGAAAGCCACACCCTCCATTTGCATGATTGCAATGCAGTGACATAGTTTATTTCATTTGGAACTTGTTTAAAATATTGCTTTAGCTACATGACTCTGTGCATGGCATTTTCTCGGAGTATCATTTTGATCTTGTTGTTGCCATGCTATTGTTTGGATTACTAGGAGTTATATTTGTAGTTGATGAGTATCATGTTGCCATTGGAATATTAGTGGCTGATATTATGATTGTTTCGTGATGATATCTGTTAGTATGTTTTGGAGTACTACTTTGGATAACATGCTACCTTTGGATCATTAGTGGTTAGTATGATTATTTTCATGATGCTAGTTGATGTTCTATTGCTTGGAGTATTATTTTCGGAGATGATGGTTAAATGTGGATCTTAGCTGGATAGTTGTATTCTTGTTATTGGAATAGTAGGATTATTGTTTCGGATTCATCGTGATAGTAGTGTTATGCTATCCTCGGAGTATTTTGAGATGATGATATTATACTTGGATTATTTGTTGTATATTGTTATGACATGGATTATAGTTTGATGGTTGACATCGGAGTATCAGTTGCCATGGTTATGTTTTTGGGATAAATTCCGTCAGTAAGTTGGTCAGGTGCCGCCGAATCGAACTTTTCTAGTGCAACCACATTTGCCGGTATGGGACGGCCCTAATGCGTTCTATTGCCGTGCCTCTCCTCGGTGCCTCTAACGAGGGAAGGTTATGGGCGTGCACTACCCTGATCAGGTAGGCGACATAAGCCTTGTGTTCCCGGTTTTGATTTTGGGCTCAGGTCCCCGTGTGGGATTATTTATGTTTGGCCACGACGGTGGTCGTTGTGTCTTGAGGTAGACATGGGGCCACCCATGACTTAGCCCGGAGGGGAGTGAGTCGGAGTGGCCGGGAGTGTGTCATGGCAGTAGATCGGTTTTGTCAGAACGCCGTTGGTCCACCCGAATGGGAGGGCGAGGCCATGGGTTATGTGGTGTGGGTACAGTGCGCTACCTCTGCAGAGTGTGTGTTTAATCTATCGATAGCCGCGTCCTCGGTCATGGGCATGGGTTCGTACTAGGATACACCGTTCGATAACCACTCACATGACGGAATGACTTATAGGTGATGGATATGTGGATATTTGGAGCAGTACAGATTGGCCAAGTATTGGTCGGGTTGTGATCGCCGTAAGGATCACGGGCCATTCATTGGTAGGGTTGTGACCGTTGTAAGGATCACGGGCCATTTATTGGTCGGGTTGTGATCGTCGTAAGGATCACGGGCCATTTATTGGTCGGGTTGTGATCGTCGTAAGGATCACGGTTACATGTATTGGTTGGGTTGTGATCGCCGTAAGGATCATGGTTACACTTTGGTTTTGATCACAAGGTGATTGAGATGGTATAAGCTTGTCCGGTTAGCCAAGAGAGATATGGTTATGGAGATCAGAAATGGTGATTTATCAGTATTGTAGTAGTTTCATATTATGCTTATGAGTTGCTGTTATATCATGGTAAATGTTAATTTAATTAACCTGCTTAATGCTATGTTGTTGTCTTGCCTTGATGTTTTTGGTTGTTGTGAGCTTGCAAGTACATTCAATGTACTGACCTGGCGTGTCATGCCAGATTGCAGGTGATGCCGTGATTGCTTGATTGCTTGTCATGATTTCCGTTCGTGCGAGCTAGATCGTGTCCCAACCAGAGTCCCTGCAGAGTGGAGTTCACCACCTTCGTCGTTGTTCCGCTGCTAGAATATTTCCGCTGCTACGAGTTGTTCCACTGCTAGCATAGAGCAAGTGTAGTATCACAGGCGTGGTGTCGCCGTGCTAATGTGAACCATTGTAACATCAGACCTTTGTATTTATTCTTGTAATAAGAGCTAATTTGTTCTATGTCAAGCAGTGCCGTATTCCAGAGACTTCTCCTTGATCTCTGGGCTGGAATATGGGGTGTTCCGGTTTCTCTGAGCCGGGGTGCCACAGGCTTGGTATCAGAGCAAGTCTGGCTGTAGGACGCCCTAGTTAGCGCGACCGGTAGAAACCGGTAGAAATCGGTAGTATAGAGTCTGGTTTGTTTAATGCATTTGGTTGCTGCATTTGTTTGTTGCATAGCATGCACATAGCCTTAGTATTTGTGATAACGGTTTATCTGGTGAGTGTAGCTGGCATCAGTACGGATCCACTACAGCTCAACCTTTGCATTTCTCTAGTTCCTTTTTTCTTTCGGTGTTTGGTATCATTTCTGTCCCAGCAGAGTGATGCCAATTGATCCCGACACTGTTTGCAAAAATGGTGCTCTGGTATCGCACCGATGTCTTTCTTTCAGTCCTGTCTATCGTTTCGGTGATAGCCATGCTTCTATCGCAGATTGTTCTTCTATTTTGTCGTGTTGGCAACCCTTAATGATCTTAGTTATCAAGAAAGGGCAATGTGAGTAGCCTCAGTTTTTTCCCACTATCCTATTTCTTGGACGAGTACGGATCTTTTTCCGCCCGCTTGATAATAATGTGGTTGCAACCTTCGTGTCCCACTGCATGATTACCGAGTACGTCCTCGCCTTCGAGCTAGTCCAGGTTGCTATCTGGCTAAGCTAGCACTTGGTGTAGCACTGTTTACACCAATTCTTCCACATATTTATTCGTCCTCGTGCACATCGTCACAGCATGCTAGATCGTAGAACCGGAGATCCCGTGAGATTTGTGTGCTGAAGTAGGCATGCATATTGTGTGACTAGCAGTAATATGTGAATTGATTGTTGTTGTGTTCTTTTGATTAGTTGAGTTTTCTTTTGCTTCTTTGTTTTGGGCCCCGGTGTTACATTATTTTTTTTCCTATAAATAATTGCTCATCCACTGACACCGGACTTGAAGAAGCAATAAGGATTTCAAATATTTGAAAGAAGCTCAGCTAGACATTATTGGCTACCCAGTCAACTGCATTATGGGATTAAAATCTGCTCAGAATACCAATGGTGTGTTGGATTGATTATCAGCATCGAGTCCCCATCCGTGCAAAATCCTCAAAGCAGTTATGATCCAGCCAGCAGAAAGACAAGTCAGGTACAAGACCAATGATATATTTTCAAATAGAGGTAAGGATCATATACAAAGTTTTGGCTCAGCAATGCATGATGCTTAAAATATGTTACTATCCCAAATAAAGTCAGAATATGATATGCTCGAGGAAGATAGTCGAACCATTTTTCTCATAGAAATAATCAGCCTCAGAATATTATGGGCATATGTATGGATTTCATTCTGCATATCAGGATGAAATTTTGGATATAAGAAACCCGGTATTCTTCCACACGCTATCGGAAGAAATTTATGATGCAAGGCTCCTCAAATTTTCTTCAGCATGATATGTGAACAATTTCTGGCCCATGATACCTGGTCATTCACAGCAAGACACCTCAGTAAAAGCTTCTAACAGTTGACAATGATTTTTTCTCAACAAGCAAACCTGAGAAGAAGTTTCTCACATACAGAACTCGGGCTTCTCCAGCAAAATACTCATGACAAGCTTCGTGTGTAAGCTATAGAGCCTTCTTCTACAAGATACCCAAGCAAAAGATTTGAACAGAAGTTAACGAGTCTTCCTCACCAAGCTACTCGGATGGCTTCTCTCGTACGCCATTCAATCTACGCCAGTACCACAATATTACACCATCCTTAGAGATTATATGATGAGTTGCCGATGTATGGCAGTACTACTCAAGGACCAGATTTGCAATAATTTTGTCAGAGGTAAAATTCAGACAAAACAGATGCCTACCGCAAGGATCAAGTGATCGGTGGCATATCCTTCTTATAGATGGTGAGCATGCATCCCCAATCATATCAATAACTCATACGTGAGACGATAGTGATCCAGCAGATACACCTAAAGAAAAGTAAGGATCCCATAACCTCCCGAGTCAGGCAAAGGAAAATAAGCAGAGATACATCTCATGTGATGCAAGGAGCGATAATATTTGGAGATGACATCACAAAATCCACAGTCCTGACAATGTTCATCAAGATCATTATTCCCGCTATTAACAAGGAGATATTATAAAACCTTGTCACCTTCTTGTATGATTGGCCTCAGCAATGAGCTCTGCACAGCTACAAACCCCGGGTGTATGTCATATGTGTGCGGACTCAGGTCAGAAAACAAGGAGGAATAATGTCAAAAATACTAATCACATCCATGGTCATACCAAGAATCAAGGATATGTGTGGCCAAGTTATTTCAGCAAGGTATCCTGATAGAGAAAATCATGACCGTAAAAAGGATGAGACTGACAGCAAAGGTATGATGATTTTTGCAGGACCATCAGGTTCCGGATTCCCAAGTCAATTGAAAGCCATAATCCCATATGGATCCACAAAGGCATACTCTCGGCAGCCTACTCTATTTACAAGGATTTTCATATCCCACTGACCCGCTTGACATGGTTAGTGTGGAATATCCAAGTATGTTCTGTCAGATCCAAGATTCAGTTGCAAGCTCAGCAGTTTGATTTCAGCGGCAGTAGGAAACAAATCACAATCTATTACCACAGATGGGTATATCGACCACATGAGAAAAATCAAAAGCCAAACAATCAGCTTAGACCCGATATACTCACCGACGGAATCAAGTACATGGTCAGTCTATCGGGGAAAGCATTTGTCCGTCAGCCCCTGTCGGGCCAGTCTCAAGATGTAAACAATTGAGGTTTGACACAGCTATAACTCCATACACCAATATATTGCTCAGGACAACAGGCAGTCAAATCTTTGGTACATATCTCATGCTCGAGCCAAAGGCATATATCAAGATAAATCAGTGCCACCTGTGAGCAGTCAGATTCCATCAGGGGATGGCCATGATAATTCTCAGCATTTATTGAAACCAGAAGGCCTGCATTTATTTGAAGCAACCACATGACAGAAGCAAAAAGGTTTTCATGATCAAAAGAAAATTTATGCTCAGATCCATTGGATGCCACCGCAGATATGAGAAAATTCACGTCAACAAAAAGAGTTTGGTATGTGAGAAAAAGTCTGTCAGAATTTGGGAAAGGTGAAGCAAACCACCCCAGAGCAAGGCAAGTTGATCATCTGAAATTCTTGGGGGAACAATAAATAAAGGAAAAAGGATACCCAAGTTGGAGACGGTGTCCTCAAGTCATACTTGTTCCCTGAGCAACCAAATCTCGAGGACGAGATTTCTTTAAGGGGGGAAGGTTTGTAACAGCCTGGATTTTGGCCCTTTTCTTTTTCTTCTGAATTATTTGGTTTTTGCTCTGTTTTTCTTTTTGGAGTGGTTCTGTGGCCTTGCCACCTGGGAAATCATCCTCATTCCCCCTCCCAAGTGGCTAATCATTCTCAAAACCTTGCCAAGATCATGTCAGTTCACTCCTTGACCAAACCCTAAACTTTTTTTCTAGGTAAAATTCCTTTTTCATTAAAGGAATAACCCTATCTGCCCTAGGTTGTGAAGCAACCTATATTTCTATCCATACAAAAATCCCCAAACAATTCTCATAATTCCTTTGGGTCATATATAGCTCAAATATGCCCAAACATTGCCTTGGCCAGTTCAAAAATAATTCCCCAATAATCCTTTTTCTATTCTGCCCTGAATGGCACTTTGTGAAGGAAGTGTGATTTATATTTCTCCTAGTGCCTCCCAAACTCTTTGGGCATGTTTATATGTCCAAATAATTTCCCCATGCACGAGTTCAAATTTATTTGCCTAGCCAATCTTCCTGAGTGAATTTTCAATCAAACAGAAGGCTTTGTGAAGGAAGTACTATCTAGGAGTATCCAAATAAGTTGAACTTTTTCACACTCCTTAATGTGCTCATATTAAACCCATTCACCCATTTTCAGCCCCATCCAATCATCTATGTGAGCACAGGAGCAAATCTTTGATTCTGGCAATATTTTTAGGTTGTGAAGCAGGTGTATTTTATATTGCTTCAAAAATCCTGATAAATTACCAGATCATTCTTATACCCATAAAACTTCCCTCCACCCAATTTGGCATCATTTCATTGAGCCATTTGATCACTATAATTATTCCAAGTTTCTGATCAGGAGAGGTGTTTGTGAAGCAAGTACCATTTTTGCTCGTCCATTTGGCATGAGATTTTTACAGAATCTTTATATGTCCATATAATGAGGATTTGCCAAGTTTAATCCCATCCCATAACTCCATGTGAGTGCACCATCATGATCTTCATTTATGGACCAAAAATGCAGTTGTGAAGCAACTATGATTTATCTTGGTCCATTTCTTCCCAAACTCCCCAGGACTGTAGTCCTTCCTAGCCTAAACACCCCAGACATAACACTGGACACATAGCAGCCCCCTGTTGATCACATTGAGCTGATAAAGTTTACTGCAGTAAACTTCAGAGCTCACTAACCATTTAACCCTAGCTGTGTTCACTGAGTTACCACCATAGTTGAGGCCTCCCTAGGAAGGACTAACCCCCAGGCATCGTTTGGCATCGATTGTGGCCCTCTGTGCGCTAGTGCACGCGGTGACCGCCACTCTGGCATGCCATGGACGCAAGCTGGATGTCTTCTTACTCGGGCCCGTCCTTTGCTCGGCGTCCCAGCGAGCACGGGCCTATCCAGCGTCTTCCCCGCGTCGTCTCCATCCTCCTGGAGCACTCTCCCCCTCCGTCAGCCCCTCCGTCAGCGTCATCGCCGCGCGCCCACGAGAGATCTGTGGCTGACCGAGCTTTTATGGCGCTCGGCCTCTTCCTCTGCCCCTCCCTTGGTCGTCTCTTCCCTGTGAGCTCTCCTCTGTGCCTCCTACGTCATCTACCTCCGAGTACATGCGCGTGGGCACGCGTCCGTGGTGTCGGCCACGCGTCCACGGCGACGCCAGCGCGGCTCCCTCTCGCCCGGCTATATATAGCCATCCCCGAGCCCTCCCGAGCTAACCAGCAGCCTCGCCACCCTCCACTAGCACCGCCCAGCTTCTTCCCTGAGCTCAAGGAGCTCTCTATGCCCCCATTGCCGCCATGGCCACCGTCTCTGTAGTTCTTTGTCGCCGCGGCCTCCCCTCCGTTTCCCCCTTCCCCGGTGCCTCCTTTGCCTCTGAATGGATGCGGTGCTCCGCCCTGAACCCGCCGGTGCCCACGCCTTGGCCTAAGGCGGCCGGAGTTGCCCGCTCCATCGCCGGCCGCCCGCCTTTGTCACCTCCCGCCACCGCCTCCCATCGACGTTCATGGCCTCCCCGCGCCTCCCTCTGGTCGGGGATAGGAGAGCCGCGCCGGGCCGCGCCAACCGGTGGCTTCGCCCTGGCCCGGGATGGCCGGAGCTGGTCGGCCCCCTCGCCGCTTCTCCCCTCTGGTCCCTGCTCTGCTTCACGGGAGGGATGAGCGGGAGGAAGAAGACACGGGCGTTGACCCCCTCGAGCCTGCCAGCTGGCCGCGGGCCCCACTAGTCATCCTCCCAGCCGTCGGCCCCGCGTGGACCCAGGTACGCTGAAGTGGATAAGTGGAGGCGTAATCCACGTATTACGTCTTCACTTTCTGAAAGTGTATTTCCTATTTTACGCTTCTGTCTTATCCACTCAGGGACTTGTTTGTGATGAATTTTTTTTGCAGAAAAGTCCCTGAACTTCAACCCTCTATAACTTTTCAACCGTAACTCCGTTTAAGGCGAAACCAACGCTCACTTCTTTGTTTCGTCGATCCCTTTCTGCTAGTGTCACTTTCCTTACGTTTTGGCATACTGAAAATGACCATTATGCCCTTGCCCCTATTCAGCCCCTTTGAGAGAGAAAGATTTCCGGTGATTCTTTCTGTGAGCTTCTTGCACTTCCTTCCGGTGATTTCTTCCACTCCAGGCAAGCCACAACCTCCATTTGCATGATTTCAATGCAGTGACATGGTTTATTTCATTTGGAACTTGTTTAAAATATTGCTTTAGCTACATGACTCTGTGCATGGCATTTTCTCGGAGTATCGTTTTGATCTTGTTGTTGCCATGCTATTGTTTGGATTACTAGGAGTTATATTTGTAGTTGAGTATCATGTTGCCATTGGAATATTAGTGGCTGATATTATGATTGTTTCATGATGATATCTGTTAGTTTTTTTTGGAGTACTACTTTGGATATCATGCTACCTTTGGATCATTAGTGGTTAGTATGATTATTTTCATGATGCTAGTTGATGTTCTGTTGCTTGGAGTATTATTTTCGGAGATGATGGTTACATGTGGATCTTAGCTGGATAGCTGTATTCTTGTTATTGGAGTAGTAGGATTATTGTTTCGGATTCATCGTGATAGTAGTGGTATGCTATCCTCGGAGTATTTTGAGATGATGATATTATACTTGGATTATTTGTTGGATATTGCTATGACATGGATTATAGTTTGATGGTTGACATTGGAGTATCAGTTGTCATGGTTATATTTTTGTAATAAATTCCGTCAGTAAGTTGATCAGGTGCCGCCGAATCAAACTTTTCCAGTGCAACCACATTTGCCGGTATGGGACAGCCCTAATGCGGTCTATTGTCGTGCCTCTCATGCGTGCCTCTAACGAGGGAAGGTTATGGGCGCGCGCTATCCTGATCAGGTAGGCGGACATAAGCCTTGTGTGCCCGGTTTTGATTTTGAGCTCGGGTCCCCGTGTGGGATAGTTTATGTTTGGCCACGACGATGGTCGTTGTGTCTTGAGGTAGACACGGTGCCATCCATCAGTTAGCCCAAAGGGGAGTGAGTCAGAGTCGCCGGGAGAGTGTCATGGCAGTATATCGGTTTTGTCGGAACGCTGTTGGTCCACCCGAATGGGAGGGCGAGGCCATGGGTTCTGTGGTGTGGGTACAGTGCTCTAGCTCTGCAGAGTGTGTGTTTAATCTATCGATAGCCACGTCCTCGGTCATGGGCATGGGTTCGTACTAGGGTACACCCTTTGATCAACACTCACATGACGAAATGAATTATAGGTGCTGGATATGTGGACATTTGGAGCAGTACAGATTGGCCAAGTATTGGTCAGGTTTTGATCGCCGTAAGGATCACGGGCCATAAATTGGTCGGGTTGTGATCGCCGTAAGGATCATGAGCCATTTATTGGTCGGGTTGTGATTGTTGTAAGGATCACAAGCCATTTATTGGTCGGGTTGTGATCACCGTTAGGATCGCGGTTTCATGTATTGGTTGGGTTTTGATCGCCGTAAGGATCACGGTTACAGTTTGGTTTTGATCATAAGGTGATTGAGATGGTATATTGCTTGTCCGGTTAGCCAAGAGGGATATGGTTATGGAGATCGGAGATGGTGATTTATCAGTATTGTAGTAGTTTCATATTATGCTTAGGAGTTGCTGTTATATCATGGTAGTTGTTAATTTAATTAACCTGCTTAATGCTATGTTGTTGTCTTGCCTTGATGTTTTTGGTTGTTGTGAGCTTGCAAGTACATTCAATATACTGACCTGGCGTGTCATGCCAGATTGCAGGTGATGTCGTGATTGCTTGATTGCTTGTCGTGGTTTCCATTCGTGCGAGCTAGATCGTGTCCCAGCCAGTGTCCCTGTGGAGTGGAGTTCACCACCTTCGTCGGTGTTCCGCTGCTAGAAGATTTCCGCTGCTACGGGTTGTTCCGCTGCTAGCATAGAGCAAGTGTAGTATCACATGCGTAGTGTCGCCATGCTGATGTGAACTTTTGTATTTGTTCTTGTAACAAGAGCTGATTTGTTCTATGTCAAGCAATGCCGTATTCCGGAGACTTCTCCTTCATCTCTGGGCTAGAATACGGGGCGTTCTGGTTTTTCTGAGCCGGGATGCCAAATGCGAAAAGCCTCTGGTCGTGACGCTGCGGTGGGCTCGGTGATGACCTCCGTCTTGCCGTCCTGGCGGTTCTTGGTCTGGTTGCACCATAATGGAAACCTTTGGTTGATTCCTCGGGACTCCGCGACTGTTGCTTGCCTTCCTTGCACCGAAGAGGAAACCTGCGCTCTGCGCTCGCCTGGCGCCCGCCTGGTGTCGGTGTCAAAACCGGCGGATCTCGGGTAGGGGGTCCCAAACTGTGCGGCTAAGGCTAATGGTAACATGAGGCGGGGGGACACAATGTTTACCTAGGTTCGGGCCCTCTCTATGGATGTAATACCCTACTCCCTGCTTGATTGATCTTGATGATATGAGTATTACAAGAGTTGATCTACCATGAGATCGTAGAGGCTAAACCCTAGAAGCTAGCCTATGATTATGATTGTTGTTGTCCTACAGACTAAACCCTCTGGTTTGTATAAACACCGGAGAGGGCTAGGGTTACACAGAGTCGGTTACAGAGAAGGAAATCTTCATATCCGAATTGCCAAGCTTGCCTTCCACGCCAAGGAGAGCCCCACCCGGACACGGGACGAAGTCTTCAATCTTGCATCCTCATAGTCCAACAGTTCGGCACAAGTACATAGTCCGGCTGTCCGAGGACCCCTTAATCCAGGACTCCCTCACCTGGCGCCCTCCTTGCCTTGGTCGTCATGGCTCATGTCAGCTGGGTCTCATGAGGTAGCTGCATAGAACTCTCCGCCCCTCAGGAGCCCTCCTGAGGGAGGAAACTCCTTCGGGGGTCTTGGCGTCGTCCGCCTCGCGAGGCTTGGCCCCTCGTGACGGTCTTGCTGTGTTGTTGTCGAAGCTGGGTCGTACCAGGCCGTCGATGGAGCCACGTGGTGGGCCGTAGGCAGGCAGGAATGTATACCCCCAAGTCCCGGACACCGACATGAATACATCAAAAATTATAGATACGTTGGAGATGTATCAATAATCCTTCGGTCAGGTTACCATCTGAAGACCTTGCTGTCCCTGACCCAGAGGCACAGTTGGTGGCAGCTCTCCATGCTATTCCTGACTGGACGCTTCCCTACTTGGCCTATATGACCCGGAACGAGTTACCTGAGGATGAAACTTTGGCAAGGCAAATAACCAGGAGGTCTAAGTCTATGACTATTGTCAACGACGAGTTACACCGATGCAGCGTGACAGGCGTGTTTCAACATTGTGTTTCTCCTAAAGAGGGTCATGAGATCTTACGACAGGTTCATGAAGGGGATTGTGGTCATCATGTCGGCTCTATGTCTTTAGTGGCTAAAGCTTTTTGTCACGTGTTTTACTGGTTGACGGCTCATGCTGATGTAGAGGATATTGTTAGCAAGTGCGACGAGTGTCAAAAATTTGCAAGACAGGCTCATGTGCTGGCTTAAGAATTGTGTATGATTCCAATAACTTGGACATTTGCAGTCTGGGGGCTCTGTCGGCGTTCTGGGAATAGGCGTTCCTAGACTTGCCTGCCTGCGGCCCATGGCGTGGCTCCACTAGTTGTCACGCCCAATATGCGATACTACCCTAAAGAGATTCGAATGTCCCACCAAGGATAGAACCGCATATTGAGACACTTTTGCATGGTGGATATAATTACATCAACGTTACATAGTAGTGGGGACACATACATAAGGCATACAATGCCACACGAATACAACATCATCTTACATAAGAGTATCATCCGTCTACGGATGAAACACAAACAGAAACTCAAACGACATCCACCCTGCTAGCTCAGGCTGCCGACCAGGAACCTATGCCCTGATCGAAGAAGAAGCAGAAGAAGAACTCCAAAACAAGCAAACATCGCTCTCGCGTCATGATCGTCGCATAACTTGTACCTGCAACTGTTGTTGTAGTAAACTGTGAGCCACGAGGACTCAGCAATTCCATTACCATGGGTTTCAAGACTAGCAAATCTTAAAGGGAAAGGAAGGGGTAAAGTGGTGAGGATGCAGCAGCGACTAAGCATATATGGTGGCTAACATACGCGACTAAGAGCGAGAAGAGAAACAAGCGGAACGGTCGTGAAGCTAGCAATGATCACGAGGTGATCCTGAACTCCTACTTACGTCAAACATAACCCAAAACCGCGTTCACTTCCCGGACTCCGCCAAAAAGAGACCATCACGGCTAAACACACGGTTGATGAGTTTTAATTCGGATCTGGTGTCAAGTTATCTACAATCGGGCATTAACAAATTCCCATCTGCCACATAACCGCGGGCACGGCTTTCAAAAGTTTATACCCTACAGGGGTGTCCCAACTTAGCCCATGATAAGCTCTCGCGATTAACAAAGGATATTCCTTCTCCCAGGAAGACCCGATCCGTCTCAGAATCCCGGTTTACAAGACATTTCAACAATGGTAAAACATGACCACCAAAGCCGCCCGATGCGCCGACAATCCCGATAGGAGCTGCACATATCTTGTTCTCAGGGCAACACCGGATGAGACATCCTACGAGTAAAACCAGACCTCGAGTTTCCCCGAGGGGGCCCCGCAGTCTACTCGGTTCGGACCAACACTTAGAGAAGCACTGGCCCGGGGGGGCTAAAATAAAGATGACCCTCGGGCTCCGGAAACCCAAGGGAAAAAAGGGCTAGGTGAGGCAAATGGTAAAACCAAGGTTGGGCCTTGCTGGAGGAGTTTTATTCAAAGCGAACTGTCAAGGGAGTCCCATAAATAAGCCAACCGCGTAAGGAACGCAAAATCCGGGAACATAACACCGGTATGACGGAAACTAGGGCGGCAAGAGTGGAACAAAACACCAAGCATAAGGCCAAGTCTTCCATCCTTTACCAAGTATAGAGATGCATTAAATTAAATAAGAGATATTGTGATATCCCAACAAAATCCTGTCCACCATGGAGCAATCTTCAACTTCACCTACAACTAACAACGCTATAAGAGGGGCTGAGCAAAGCGGTAACATAGCCAAACAACGGCTTGCTGGGAAGAGTGAAAAGGTTAGAGGTTGACATGGCAAATTGGGGAGGCTTCAAGAACAAGTGATAGGAAGCACAGCATAGTGATACAACGAAGCAACTAGCATAGCAATGATAGTAGTGAGATCCAGGGTGACGGTCATCTTGCCTGAAATCCCGCAAGGAAGAAGAACGATTCCATGAAGAAGATGAAGCCATGAAGACGAACCAAGCATAGATGAACGAATCCTCACGATCGCAACGAAACAGGAACTATCGAGAAGAAGCACACAACATGGTAAACACACCACACATGAACAAGACATGATGCACAACCAAACATGATGCATGACAAAATTAGATGAGGCTACTCATGGCAAGAGATGATGCATACAAGAGCAACACATCAAAACAAGTTTAAATGAGGTCAGAAACAACATATAACAATTCCGGTAAGTCCTCATATGCAAATTTCGAAATTGGTCCAGATCTGAACAAACATTATGTTTAAGTTGTTAAACAGCAAGTTAAGATGCACCAAGATAATCTACACGAGATTCTAGTCAAGTTACATATAAAGTTCATTTAATTCGGAGCTACGGCCTAGAAGATATGAGCAAAACAAGTTAAACATGGCATTGATGCAAAATCCATACAAACATCAAGCAAACACCTCAAGACAAGGTTGCAACATGATAATATGAAACTAAATGCAAAATCAAGCAAGTTTCGTATACAGCACACTCAAAACGGAGCAACGGTACAACACATACACACAATACAAGTTTAAAGGACAAGTTGTCCAAAACATCAACTAGGCATCTAACAAGCATCAAAACAATATACTACAGCACATCAACATAATAACAAAAGGCATGGTCATGAAGTACAGGTAAAGCATGACAAAACATGAACACTGAGCTATCTCCAGAAATCACTAGAACATGCTCAAAAACACATGGCAAGAATGCAAATAATAACAGTTTCAGACTTATCAGAAAATAACATCAGGTTGCAATGTTTAGAGCTATCCAACAACATGTTATAAGAACTTATCATGGCAACCAAAGGCATGGCATGAATCTACTAATTGCCTAGAACAAAAGTCCCTTGCTGACCATGAGCCAAAAAGGATCAGAAGATAAGATGGCACCCATGTAAACATGGCAAATGATATGACAGATTCAGACATGGCAGGAACAATAATAAGTAGGCATGTTGGTGAGCTTGTACCACTCACCACAGAGCAATACATGGCATGGAAAGGTAATCAACAGTAAGAAGGAATGTTTATGAAGCTAAGCATGGCAATATCAAGTTCATAGCATGCTTGGATCACTAACAAAAATCATGGCAACATTGAACTTGATGTTAACAGTCTGACAGCAACATTATTTAGCAACTTTGGAGAAAGATTACAACAAGCTACAGAAGGCTATAAATGTAACCAGGGAAATTAATTGATAGAGCATGACATGTATAACAAACCATCCTTAGTGAACATCTCCATATTATGCATAGAATGACTTGTAGCATCGGGTTTATATAGCATCATAATATAACAGATTCAGCCTTGCAAAACAGTAACAACAAGTACCCTACTTCACGAGCTTTAAGCACTCACTACAAGACTCACAAAAATACATGGATTGCACCTCTGTAAAGATGGCATGATGTAGTTCAAAACACATGTAGAGCTCATGCTCATAGGATGCACATATCAAATGCAACGAAAATGACAAATCACCAAATTATGACAGTTTCAGCAGATTAACAGCAACATGCACTCTTACAACGATGATTTGGGCATCAAGATGGACTCAAATTAACATGACCCAATAGAACAAAATGAAGGGCATCTCACAATGAACATTTTAACATATTAGATGCATGAAACGGAGCAGTATGCATGGAGTTACAGCAGGTCAAAGTTAGCACCAGAATGTAACTATTTCGGGACTTTGCAGTTTTTAGGAAAAAAACGGAGAGAGCGTGATATAATAAATAAAGCACGGGCGGGGATCTGCGGGTTGCTCACCACATGGGCTCGGCCCAGGAAGGAGGAGGAGGCAGGCCGGCTTGGGCTGGGCCGGCTGCGGGGCCCATGCGGGGAGGAACGGGAGGCAGTCGCCATCGTCTCCCCCGATACCGCTCGGGACCGGGGAGGCAGGGGAGGCGGCGGCCGGTGGCGACGCCGGCGAGGGCGCGGGGCCGGCGGGGAGACTGCAGGGCGCCGAATCCGGGCGCTCCGGACCCGTTCCGGCCGGATCCGAGCGCCGGAGGCGGGGCGGCGACGAATGGCGGCGGGGTGCCGGCGGGTGCGGGATCCGGCGAGGGGCGCTGGGAGTGACGGCGGAGCTCCTCGGGGAGACGAGGAGGCGGCGCGCAGAGAAGGGCGACGGCGAGGAGCTTGGCGATGGGGGGGGGTCGCGGGCGCGACGGCAGCGAGCGGCATGGTAGCGCGAGGAGGCGGCGGAGGAGGGAGCTAGGCGGCGCGGGATTCAGGCCGCTGCGGGCGAGTGGCGGCGGCGCGCGGGCTCGCGTGGGCCGGATCTGGGTCCCGTGGGCCGGCGGCGAAGTGGGGCGGCGCGGGCGCTGACGTGGCACGTTGTGAGTGGAGGAGGGAGGCGGAGGAGGTGACGTGTCAACTCGTGATTGGCCCGAGTGACGTGGAGGCTGGCGGCGGACATGTCCGGTGCGGTGGGGAGGTTTGTCCGGCGGCGCGGAGGGAAGAAGGCTAGGGTTTGGACTGCGAGAATTTCGGGGGAGGCACACATATATATAGGTAGAGCTAGCTAGGAGTGTCCAAATGAGGCACAGTTTTCGCCCACACGATCGTGATCGAACAACCGAGAGCATGAAGGGGGTTAGGATGGGTTATTGGGCCACTTTGGAGGGGTGTTGCGCTGCAACACAAAGAGGGCTTTGCGGTTACCCGGTTAACCGTTGGAGTATGAAACGGACTCCAAATGGCACGAAACTTGATAGGCGGTCAACCGGTGGTGTACCAAGGCTGCTTGGCAAACCTCGGGCCATTCCGAGAATGTTTAACACCCGCTCACAATAGGAGACAAAAAGGGGAACACCGAAGGACATAGGAGTGCCATATTGCAAAGCGGACAATGGGGAAAATGCTCGGATGCATGAGACAAACACGTATGCAAAATGAAATGCACATGATGACATGGAAATATGCAACACGCAAGAAAGTGACATGGCAATGACGGTGAATAACTGGCAGACACCTGGCGCATCGAATCCGAGGCGTTACAACTCTCCTCTACTAACAAGAGATCTCGTCCCGAGATCTTAGGACCGAGACGGAAGGGAAAAGGAATGAGGTGAAATAAGAACAAAAGAGAGAGGATGAACAAAGTCGAGAACACTTAGGTCTAAAAGAGGAATGGCAATTACGACGGGAATCAAATGCTCAACGAACAAGATAAACTCTGAAACCACTCCGGTTAGAACGAGATAAGAAACGAATAAGACTGAAAGGATTTAGGCAACACTCCAGTTGAAACATGGAGGAATAGAAGACAAACTCCACAAGATAGGATGACCCTTGACGAGATGAACAACACAATGCCTCCGGAAAAATTGAAAGAACTGAATGAAAAGAACTTAGAAGGAAGGATTGAACGGAGTTGTTGAGAAAATCAACAACGAAAAGAAATGGCTTGTTGTGGTCTTATAGGTGACATCTCAAGATCATAAGGTTATAACAGGCCACAAACGGAAAAGATTGAATAGCTTAGAAGAACGAAGAAATGCAAAACTCCACTTCAAAAGAAAACGAAGAATTGTTTGCACTTAGAGACGCAAGAGGAAAAGATACTTGAACTCCACCAACAAGAATCTTGATGAACTCTTGATGAATGAATTAAATCATAAAGAACCATCATGAAGAACTCCGGTGACAAAAGGATGATGAGATAGAATTGAAGGATGAAAAGTATAAGACTAAAGCCTTGCGTCGATTTAGAAGGAGGTTCCGACGAGATGGCCGAGGAAATTTGAACTTCGGAAAAGAAAAGATGAAAAGACTTGGAACTAGAATTTATTCAACAAGAACAAACTCCGAAGGAAGGGATTAAACACTTGGAGGAAATAAAAATAAGATTTATTGTATGCTTATCCTTCATCAAATTAAATTGATGACAAGCAATGGATTTTGCATACTACTTATTCTTGTCGAAAAGGATTAAGGGGAATATAGCACAAAACTTGAGAAAGTGTTCATGAACCACCGGTAGGATTCAAAAGAACGAATGGATTAATATGATCATCAAAGAAAAAGAATCTTGAACGAACCACCGTAAAAAATTCGAAAATGACTGATGAAAGAGAATGAATCACCGGGAAGAATTAGAAGAACCAATATGCTAGAGGGGATTTAGATGCAAAAGAACAAAGAGATCATGAGTTGATAAAGAACACTTGAGCGAAGCACCAGAAGAATATTGAGATGAACGAAGGGGCACAGATATAGAATAATTGGGGAATGAATCTGAAAACTTGGAACGAAGCAATATTCTGAAAAGATGGCCTCCGGATGATCGAGATGGCAAAAACAACTCCTGAAATACTCCGGATGGATGAAAAGAATAACTGACAAATGGAATAATTCGAGAGGATAACATGAAGCTAGAACCACAAAACTTTGAGAGAACGGACAAGATTTAGAGGAAAATCTCTTCTTCGGTCTTCACATGGTGAGAATGATGACGAGAACCATCAAAATTGTTGAGGCACTTTGGAACAAAGAAGAATAGAAATGATGAACCAACGATGAAAATATTTTGAAAGCGATCTTGGACAAAGGCATATGACTGATGAAATTCATTCTTACGTCAAATTTCAAAAAGAATTTGGGAATA
This sequence comes from Triticum aestivum, assembly GCF_018294505.1. NCBI lineage: Eukaryota > Viridiplantae > Streptophyta > Magnoliopsida > Poales > Poaceae > Triticum > Triticum aestivum. The sequence continues at coordinate 555,222,167 of NC_057798.1, read as the reverse complement.
GCTCCGGGAATTAGAAGAGTCGGGTAAGATCCTGGGAAAAACCGGTGGGTTAGGGCCCACTAGAAAGAAAACACCGTTGGGAAGGATTGTTGAACAGGTAGATGATGCACCGGAATAATTGAAATATTTGAATGAGGTGACAACCTCGAATTAATTGGAACATAGATGAATCTCCTGAGATGTCTTAAGCACTCCGGAAGGATAAGCTGGCGAGAGGCGAACGAGCAAGGAAAATACTTGATCCAAGGAAAAGAATGTGATCAACCCGAAAAAAACTTGAATTGGGTCCTCCGGAGAAGAAAAAGAGATGAAGAATGTCAAACGAGACGAGAATTCACCGGTTGAAATAATTCAGGGAAGACTGAAGAGGCTCCGCACGAATGAAATTGATGGTCGAAAGAGACTCAGACTCCGGGAAGAAGAGGGTGGGAGGGCGGGAAAACAAAGGCAACTTGGAAGGGGGAACCGACGAATATCTTGAAGAGAAAATGACAGTTGAAATCATTGAGGAAAGAAAGAAAAGATTTCGCAAGAGTAGGATGGATACTCGATTATGGATTCCGGCTCCGAGAAGAAAACGGGTGGGCGGGTGGGAAAAGAAAACAACTGAGGATTGAACTTGGCATCGATGAAGAGGCTCGAGTCAACTTGACGAGAAATGCACCGGATGCAAAGAGCTAAGGAACAACGATCGAAAAACCAACTGCGTGATCCTAAAGAAAAATTTGAAGGGGAAGAGGAGTAACTCAAAACACCTATGTCAAGATTCCTGACCAGAGCGACGAAGGGGCAGAGGAGTAAAAAGAAGTCCTACTCTCCGATATAACTAGACTCCAAAAACAGTTTTCTTCTAGACTCAACAACGGCCAACAATCAAGGGGGCTCCTATGGTCGGTCGAGGCTCTGATACCAACTTGTCACGCCCAATATGCGATACTATCCTTAAGAGACTCGAAGGTCCCACGAAGGATAGAACCGCATATTGAGACGCTTTTGCGAGGTGGATATCATTACATCAACGTTACATAGTAGTGGGGACACATACATAAGGCATACAATGCCACACGAATACAACATCATCTTACATAAGAGCACCATCCGTCTACGGATGAAACACAAACATAAACTCAAACGACATCCACCCTGCTAGCCCAGGCTGCCGACCTGGAACCTATCCCCTGATCGAAGAAGAAGCAGAAGAAGAACTCCAAAACAAGCAAACATCGCTCTCGCATCATGATCGTCGCATAACTTGTACCTGCAACTGTTGTTGTAGTAAACTGTGAGCCATGAGGACTCAGCAATCCCATTACCATGGGTATCAAGACTAGCAAATCTTAAAGCGAAAGGAAGGGGTAAAGTGGTGAGGTTGCAGCAGCGACTAAGCATATATGGTGGCTAACATACGCAAATAACAGCGAGAAGAGAAACAAGCGGAACGGTCGTGAAGCTAGCAATGATCACAAGGTGATCCTGAACTCCTACTTACGTCAAACATAACCCAAAACCGTGTTCACTTCTAGGACTCCGCCGAAAAGAGACCATCACGGCTACACACACGGTTGATGTGTTTTAATTCGGATCTGGTGTCAAGTTATCTACAACTGGACATTAACAAATTCCCATCTGCCACATAACCACGGGCACGGCTTTCGAAAGTTTAAACCCTGCAGGGGTGTCCTAACTTAGCCCATGATAAGCTCTCACGATCAACGAAGGATATTCCTTCTCCCAGGAAGACCCGATCAGTCTCGGAATCCCGGTTTACAAGACATTTCGACAATGGTAAAACAAGACCAGCAAAGCCACCCGATGCGCCGACAATCCCGATAGGAGCTGCACATATCTCATTCTCAGGGCAACACCGGATGAGACATCCTACGAGTAAAACCAGACCTCAAATTTCCCCGAGGGGGCCCCACAGTCTACTCGGTTCGGACCAACACTTAGAGAAGCACTGGCCCGGGGGGGCTAAAATAAAGATGACCCTCGGGCTCCGGAAACCCAAGGCAAAAAAAGGGCTAGGTGAGGCAAATGGTAAAACCAAGGTTGGGCCTTGCTGGAGGAGTTTTATTCAAAGCGAACTGTCAAGGGGTCCCATAAATCACCCAACCGCGTAAGGAACGCAAAATCCGGGAACATAACACCGGTATTATGGAAACTAGGGCGGCAAGAGTGGAACAAAACACCAGGCATAAGGCCGAGTCTTCCACCCATTAGCAAGTATATAGATGCATTAAATTAAATAAGAGTTATTGTGATATCCCAATAAAATCCTGTCCACCATGTAGCAATCTTCAACTTCACCTGCAACTAACAACGCTATAAGAGGGGCTGAGCAAAGCGGTAACATAGCCAAACAATGGTTTGCTGGGAAGAGTGAAAAGGTTAGAGGCTGACATGGCAAATTGGGGAGGCTTGAAGAACAAGTGATAGGAAGCGCAGCATAGCGATAGAACGAAGCAACTAGCATAGCAATGATAGTAGTGAGATCTAGGGTGACGATCATCTTTCCTGAAATCCCGCAAGGAAGAAGAATGAGTCCATGAAGAAGATGAAGCCACAAAGACGAACGTAGCGTAGACGAATGAATCCTCACGATCGCAAGGAAACAGGAACTATAGAGAAGAAGCACACAACATGGTAAACACACCACACATGAACAAGACATGATGCACAACCAAACATGATGCATGACAAAACTAGATGAGGCTACTCATGGAAAGACATGATGCATACAAGAGCAACACATCAAAACAAGTTTAAATGAGGCCAGAAACAACATATAACAATTCCGGTAAGTCCTCATATGCAAATTTCGAAATTGGTCCAGATCTGAACAAACATTATGTTTAAGTTGTTAAACAGCAAGTTAAGATGCACCAAGATTATCTACACGAGATTCTAGTCAAGTTATATATAAAGTTCATTTAATTCGGAGCTACGGCCTAGAAGATATGAGCAAAACAAGTTAAACATGGCATTGATGCCAAATGCATACAAACATCAAGCAAACACCTCAAGACAAGGATGCAACATGATAATATGAAACTAAATGCAAAATCAAGCAAGTTTCATATAGAGCACACTCAAAACCAAGCAACGGTTCAACACATACACACAATAAAAGTTTAAAGGACAAGCTGTCCAAAACAGCAAATAGGCATCTAACAAGCATCACAACAACATACTACAGCACCTAAACATAATAACAAAAGGCATGGTCATGAAGTACAGGTAAAGCATGACAAAACATGAACACTGAGCTATCTCCAGAAATCACTAGAACATGCTCAAAAACACATGGCAAGAATGCAAATAATAACAGTTTCAGACTTATCAGAAAATAACATCAGGTTGCAATGTTTATAGCTATACAACAACATGTTACAGGAACTTATGATGGCAACCAAAGGCATGGAATGAATCTACTAATTTCATAGAGCAAAAGTCCCTTACTAACCATGATCCAAAAAGGATCAGACGATAAGATGGCATCCATGTAAACATGGCAAATGATATGACAGATTCAGACATGGCAGGAACAACAATAAGTAGGCATGTGGGTGAGCTTGTACCACTCACCACAGAGCAATACATGGCCTGGCAAGACAACCAACAGTAAGAAGGAATGTTTATGAAGCTAAGAATGGCAAGATCAAGTTCATAGCATGCTTGGATCACTAACAACAATCATGGCAACATTGAACTTAATGTTAACAGGCTGACAACAACATTATTTAGCAACTTTGGAGCAAGATTACAACAAGCTACAGAAGGTTATAAATGCAACCAGGGGAAAGGATTGATAGAGCATGGAATGTGTAACAAATCATCCTTAGTGAACATCTTCATATTATGCATATAATGACTTGTAGCATCAGGTTTATATAGCATCATAATATAATAGATTCAGCCTAGCAAGACAGTAACAGCAAGTGCCCTACTTCACGAGCTTGAAGCACTCACTACAAGACTCACAAAAAAAATGGATTGCACCTCTGTAAATATGGCATGATGTAGTTCAAAACACATGTAGAGCTCATGCTCATAGGATGCACATTTCAAATGCAACGAAAATGACAAATCACCAAGTTATAACAGTTTCAGCAGATTAACAGCAACATGCACTCTTACAATGATGATTTGGGCATCCATATGGACTCAAATGAACATCACCCAATGTAAAAAACTGAAGAGCATCTCACAATGAACATTTTGACATATTAGATGCATGAAACGAAGCAGTATGCATGGAGTTGCAGCAGGTCAAAGTTAGCACAGAATGTAACTATTTCGGGACTTTGCAGTTTTCAGGAAAAAAACGGAGAGAGCGCGATATAATAAATAACACACGAGCGGGGATCTGCGGGTTGCTCAGCACATGGGCTCGGCCCAGGAAGGAGGAGGAGGCAGGCCGGCTTGGGCTCAGCCGGCTGCGGGGACCACGCGGGGAGGAGCGGGAGGCAGTCGCCGTCGTCTCCCTCGATCCCGCTCGGGACCGGGGAGGCAGGGGCGGCGGCGGCCGGTGGCGACGCCGGTGAGGGCGCGGGGCCAGCGGGAAGGCTGCAGGGCACCGGATCCGGGCGCTCTGGCCGGATCCGAGCGCCGGAGGCGGGGCGGCGATGAATGGCGGCGGGGCGCCGGCGGGTGCGGGGTCCGGCGAGGGGCGCTGTGAGTGACGACGGAGCTCCTCGGGAAGAGGAGGAGGCGGCACGAAGAGAAGGGCAGCGGCGGCGAGGAGCTTGGCGTTGGGGGGGGGGGTCGCGGGTGCGACGGCGACGTGGAGGAGATCACCGGCGGCGAGCGGCATGGTAGCGCGAGGAGGCGGCGAGGAGGGAGCCAGGCGGCGCGGGATTCGGGCCGCGGCGGGCGAGCAGCGGCGACGCGCGGGCTCGCGTGGGCCGGATCTGGGTCCCGCGGGCCGGCGGCGAAGTGGGGCGGCGCGGGCGCTGACGTGGCGCACTGTGAGTGGAGGAGGGAGGCGGAGGAGGTGACGTGTCACCTCGTGATTGGCCCGAGTGACGTGGAGGCTGGCGGCGGACATGTCCGGCGCGGTGGGGAGGTTTGTCCGGCGGCGCGGAGGGAAGAAGGCTAGGGTTTGGACTGCGAGAATTTCAGGGGAGGCACATATATATATATAGGTAGAGGTAGCTAGGAGTGTCCAAATGAGGCACGGTTTTCGCCCACACGATCGTGATCGAATGACCGAGAGCATGAAGGGGGTTAGGATGGGTTATTGGGCCACTTTGGAGGGGTGTTGGGCTGCAACACAAAGAGGGCTTTGCGGTTACCCGGTTAACCGTTGGAGTATCAAACGGACTCCAAATGGCACGAAACTTGATAGGCGGTCTACCGGTGGTGTACCAAGGCCGCTTTGCAAACCTCGGGCCATTCCGAGAATGTTTAACACCCGCTCACAACAGGAGACAAAAAGGGGAACGCGGGAGGACATAGGAGTGCCGGATTGCAAAACGGACAACGGGGAAAATGCTCGGATGCATGAGACGAACACGTATGCAAAATGAAATGCACATGATGACATGGCAATATGCAACATGCAAGCAAATGACATGGCAATGACGGCGAATAACTGGTAGACACCTGGCGCATCGAATCCGGGGCGTTACACCAGTGGCCTAACATGGCCCGTCTTCGTCAACCAACACTCAAGAACCTCGCGAGGGGCCATGCCTCGTGAGGCGGATGACGCAAGGCCTCCTAAGGAGCGGCCTCACCAGGCAGGCTCACGAGGGGGCGGAGAGATCAAGGCAAGGGGTACCTCGTGAGGTTCTCGTGATGCAAGCCATGACGACCAAGGCCAGGCGGGCGCCAGTGTGCGCAGTGTCCTCGTTTCCCCTTTGATGCTAAGGGGCAAGCATAGGCGCGGAGTACCGAGGCATCAGGAAAAGGTTTCCATATCGGTGCAACAAGACCAAGACCAGCAGGACGGTAGGACGGAGGTCATCGTGGTGCCCAAGACGGCGTCACCACCAGCGCCTTTGACAGGCGAAGACCACTGAGGGAGTCCTAGATTAAGGGGTCCTCGGACAGCCGGACTATATACTTTGGCTGGACTGTTGGATTATGAAGATACGAGATTGAAGACTTCGTCCCGTGTCCGGATGGGACTCTCCTTTGCGTGGAAGGCAAGCTTGGCAATTCGGATATATAGATCTCCTTCTTTGTAACCGACTCTGTGTAACCCTAGCCCTCTCCGGTGTCTATATAAACTAGAGGGTTTAGTCCGTAGGACCAGAACAATCATAATCATAGGCTAGCTTCTAGGGTTTAGCCTCCACGATCTCGTGGAAGATCAAATCTTGTAATACTTATATCATCAAGATCAATCAAGCAGGAAGTAGGGTATTACCTCCATCAAGAGGGCCCAAACCTGGATAAAACATCGTGTCCCCTGTCTCCTGTTACCATTAGCCTTAGACGCACAGTTCGGGACCCCCTACCCGAGATCCGCCGGTTTTGACACCAACATTGGTGCTTTCGTTGAGAGTTCCACTATGTCGTCACGATAAGGCTCGATGGCCCCTTCAATCATCTTCAACGACGCGGTCCAAGGGAAGGTTTTCCTTCCCGGACAGATCTTCATATTCGGCGGCTTAGTACTACGGGCCAACTCGCTTGGCCACCTGGAGCAGATCGATAGCTACGCCCCTGGCCACCAGGTTAGGTTTGGAAGCTTGAACTATACTGCCGACATCCGTGGAGACTTGATCTTCGACGGATTCGAGCCCATGTCAGGCACGCCGAACAGTCGTGACGAGCATGACTTAGATCTGCCATCAGACAGTGTTCAGGAGATCGCACCTGCGGCGGCCTCGAGAATCAATCCGGAGCAGACCGCACGCTTTCGAGGACGGGTGGATGGACCCCGCCACAGAGGCCGCACACTCATCGGTGTTGGAGCCGAACACTGACCCCACCTCCTTTGAGGGTGGTGTCATCGGACTCCCGGACTTGTCTCCGGCTACAGGGTCCGAACCGCATATGCCCGTACCTATCGAATCTGATTGGGCACCGGCCATGGAGTTCACCTCCGTGGATATTTTTCAGCACTCGCCCTTGGGTGATGTGCTAAATTCATTAAAGTCTCTCTCCTTGTTAGGAGACTCCTGGCCAAACTATGTTCGTCTCGAGTGGGAAGCGGATGACGAAGAAATTCGTTCCCCACCCACCACTCACTTCATAGCCACTGTCGATGACAGACGATGCAGGACAAGAACAGGAACCACCGTCCACTGGGCGCTAGTCTGCCACCTCATCATAAGATATATATATATATATATGGTGGACACACCAAAAGGCAATGGTGATGATGCAACGAAGGGTAATCCCCTCGATAAGCCACCAAAGCGGCACCGTAGGCGACGCTCTAAATCCCGCCACAGTAAAAACAGCGACAACAGCGCAAGAAAGAATAATACCTCGGTCGACTCCAAGGGAAACGACGACCCCATGGACCCAGCGATGGAGCAAGATGAGCCAGGGGACAGTGAACATAGTCCGGAACCGACGTCAGATGACGCCGATCCCGAGGGTGAACTTTACCAACCTGTCTCCGGAGAGGAGAAGAGTCCGGACGATGGTGCACTCATCATCCCAGAAAAACACTTGGAACAAGAGAACCTCCACAGAAGGCTTATTGCCACCGCGAGGGGCCTAAAGAAGCAGAAGCGAAGGCTTAAAGCCTCGCAGGATATGCTCAACCACTGGTGGAACAAAGTGCTCGACACTGAAGAAAAATACGGCGGCAATCGCCACACAAAGAGATATCCAAAGTGCAAGCTGCTGCCCGAATTCGACGATGAGGCCATAGAGCCCATTCAGCCGAAAACGACCGATCAGCGGGACCGACCACCCCGTGGCCACGACAGGACAGCTAATGATGCCGCACACAAGTGAGCACACGATTTACGTGAGCTCCTGGACAAGAAGTCCGGTATGACCAGGTCAATCTATGGATCTAGAAAGCGCACTTCGGCACAGGATCAGAGCTACCAAAACGATCACATTGATCGAATACCAGCTAGGAATCAACACCGAATACAACAACCGTCGATAGCATGCCACGACGCGTCCAAATACAGGGGTGCCGCACACCCCTTGTGCTTCACTGATGAGGTACTGGACCATGAATTTCCAGAAGGATTTAAACCCGTGAATATAGAGGCATACGACAGAACGACAGACCCTGGGGTCTGGATTGAGGACTTTATCTCCATGCCATTAAATACCTACCCCTCAAGTTGAAAGGACCAGCTCGGCACTAGTTGAAAAGCCTTCCTGAAAACTCAATTGGAAGTTGGGAAGAACTTGAGGATGCTTTCAGGGCCAATTTTCAAGGGACCTATGTCCGACCTCCGGATGCAGACGACTTAAGTCACATAATTCAACAGCCCGGAGAGTCAGCCCGAAAACTTTGGAACATATTTCTTACTAAGAAGAATCAAATCATCAATTGCCCGGATGCCGAAGCCTTAGCGGCCTTCAAGCACAGTATCCGGGATGAATGGCTGGATAGAGACCTGGACCAGGAAAAGCCGAGGACGATGGTAGCCTTAACAAGCCTTATGACCCGCTTTTGTGCGGGTGAGGACAGCTGGCTGGCCCGTAGCGGCACCAGCGACCCAGGCACATCCGAAGTAAGGGATGGCAATGGGAAGCCGCGACGCAACAAAAACAGGCGTAGAAACAATGATGACAGCCCAGAGAACACGACGGTCAACGCCAAATTTAGAAGCTCTTGACCCGGTCAACGGAAGAATCCATTTAAAGGCAGCAGAGATAGACCGTCCAGCCTAAACAAGATTCTAGACAAATTATGTCAGATTCACGGCACCCCCTAAAAACCTGCAAATCACACTCATAGAGAGTGCTGGGTTTTCAAGCAGGCCGGCAAGCTAAATGCCGAACACAAGGGACGGGAGACGCCAAGCGAAGACGAGGATGAGCCTCGCTAGCCAAACACTATGGGATAGAAGAAATTCCCACTAGCCAAACGGTGAATATGATTTACGCAACTCACATTCCAAAGAGAAGCCGCAAATGCGCACTCCGAGACGTATATGCTATGGAGCCCGTCGCTCCCAAATTCAATCCTTGGTCGGCCTGCTCGATCACTTTTGATCGCAGGGATCATCCGACTAGTATCCGGCACGGAGGATCGGCAGCCATGGTGCTCGACCCAATAATTGATGGATACCATCTCACTCGAGTCCTTATGGACGGCGGAAGTAGTCTTAACCTGATATATCAGGACACTGTCCGCAAAATGGGGATAGACCCATCAAGAATTAGCCAAAGCAATACTGCCTTTAAAGGAGTGATACCAGGCGTCGAGGCCCACTGTATGGGCTCTCTAGTACTAGAGGTTGTATTCGTTCTCGCAACAACTTCATAAGCGAAGAACTAATCTTCGACATCGCTCCATTCTGAAGCGGCTATCACGCACTACTCAGAAGAACGGCCTTTGCTCGTTTTAATGCAGTACCGCACTACACCTATCTTAAACTTAAGATGCCCGGTCCGTGTGGCGTCATCACAGTTAGCGGAAATACAGTGCGTTCCTTACGTGCGAAAGAATACGTGGCGGCTCTAGTAGCCGAACACTGAGCGGCCCATCCAACCATAATAAACGGTCGTCAAGACCATGGACACGGTTAGACGAGTCCGGCGCGCCCATATAAACCCGAGCTGGGGATACCCCCATAAGTGGTGCTAGGGGCTGCTCGCAAAAAACAGAAGCCCTTAGTTTGGCTCGACCCTATTAATATGATAGCATATTGCATTTTCATGGTTCATTCAGATGAACCAACTCCTCGCACGAAGTCTTTCACCTGGGATTACCCCTTTTTACAGATGATCATCGTGCTATACCCTTCCAAGATAGGGCACAACGGAGATAAAGGCGTAGACATGTAGCAGGGCCCCGCTCAAAGGTTTCTCTTTAGATTAAGCCCCTACGTAAACCTTTTTTAATGTCTCTTGTTGCTTCTTCCCCTCCGGACACTTAACACAACCAGGGGGATACTAGCGTTCTTGACACTTCATCACGCCAAACTAATGCATGTACCTGGAAACACATGGCTCATTATCGAGGGTGTTATTCAGCCCAGTATATGTTGTAAAGTCTGAATACCTTAGGGAGTGTTCGGCGTCGCGAGTTTGGCCTTATATGCATCAGCTCCGAATCCTGTCTTTGGTCAAATGTTGGGTTTGCCTGGCTCCCGTGTTTTGCTACCTTAGGTTCCGCTCTACCGGCTAAGGCGGCACCGGGAGAACTACTGCGATTGTGCCCTGGTTCATCTGGATGAGTACCTCAGTAGAGAAAGCCGAAAACTGACTATCATGATACAGCGCGAGACTGGTCAACCACTCGATGACTCAGTGGAATCTTCGCGATTCCTCCGCATTAACGAAGGACCAGTTTCCCGGTCACATACATACGCGCACCATATTTGGATGAACGCGGAAGTACCAGGGGCTATATAGTAGCCCCATCGAACTCCTATGGCTAAGTGGAAGTGTTAAAGCTATGTAGTCCGATTGCCCGGTTCGCCGCGATATCACCTCCTTAACGGACCAAGACGTTGGATCAAATGTGACTACGCGTTTTCTCGAACACCCCCGCATTATATGCGTGGGGGCTGAAGCCGACGACTGCAAACTTTCAGGTCATATACATACATAAACGACCGCACAGGAGGCACTATAATACTTTGGGCAAAAGTATAAACACAGCCTTTATAATCAAAATAGCATTGTTTTTACAATGGAGATACATGTCACTTGAACATGGCACTCTTCAAGCACTGAGCCTCCATCAAACGGGCGCCTTCTAGGACTTCTTCAAAATAGTGCTTGGCTGGGTCCTGGCCTCCCGCCGAACCCCGGGTTGCAATAATGGTGGTTTCCATCCCTACCCAGTATGTTTTAACACGGGCAAGAGCCATCCGTGCACCCTCTATGCATGTCGACCTCTTCACAGCATCGATATGCGACACAGCACCAAGGAATTGTTGCACTAATCCAAAATAATTGTCCGGCCTTGGTCCCTGTGGCCAAAGATGATCCACGACAGACCTCATAGCAAGCCCGGACAACCTATGGAGCTCGTCCCATGCGGCCATCCTTTCATTCAACGGCAGCGGACGCGTCGGAGCACCGAACTGCGACCAGAATAACCTTTCCACCTTATGGTCTTTCCGATCTTTGTAAAATTCGGTCGCATCAGCAACACTCTTTGCAAGGTCTGCATACGCTTCCGCAGCGCTCCACAACTGATCCAGAGGGGCATACTTCGGATCTCCGAACTTCATTCACAAAAGATACGGCCTCCCAACTGTGATATCCTTGGCTTCACGAAGCTCCTCCCTTATCCCTCTGATTTCAGAGCGGGTTTCCTTGGCTGCCTCCAGGGCCTTCTTCAGGTCAGCCACTTTCACTTGGTTTTCCTTTTCAAGGAGCTCATGGCGGTCGGCGGCATCTCTCAGCTCAGCAGCCAGCTGGGCTATCTTTTCTTCGCTCTGGCGATGAGCAGCCTGTTCGGCTCTTAACTCCTCAACCGCCTTCAGAGCGGCTGCATCACTTATTCGGGCTTGCTCCTTGGCTCGGGCAAGCTCCGCACGAAGGGTCTCCACGGCAGCACCTCCATCTGCAGTCATAGCATATTATAGATACTAGCATCATGCTCCTCTTAAAAATTTGCTGACAAGTCGAACATACATACCCGGGGCCTCGTCAAGCCGCTTGTTAACAAGCGCGATGTCGGCATCGGCCATGTCAAGCTGCCGCTTCAGTTCGGCAAAATCATGAGTCTGGTCAGCCGTCGGACCCTCAGCTGCCTGCACATAAAGCAACGCGGTTATTACCAGAGATTATGATCCCCTGTTCACCACCTTCGGATGGCAACCAAAGTCTCAGGGGCTACTATCTATACAGAGCACACCTAGCATGTGCGGTGCCGTAAAAAATACATATATTACTCTTTGCGTACCTTAAAGCCTCTCAGCAGACTCGTAAAAGCCTCATTCAAACCGCTTTTGGCGGATGAAATCCTCTGAACCACCATACCCATTAAGGCACGATGTGTCTCTGAGATGGCCGCTCGCTCCAGAAGACCCATTAGTGTGTCTGGCTGTGTGCCGGACAATCCCAGACTCTTCCTGAAGCTCTCCCTGGGAGCCGGATATTCCGGACTTTGGGCAGCCGAAGTATCAACTTCTGGCCTTGGCGGATCAGGAGAAATCCTCCATGACGACACCTCGGGGTCGTCCGCCCCATGTGGAGGGGAGGCAGGAGGAGGCGTTTCACTCTCCATCATCTCTGGAAGAAGATGCCCCAAAGAGGAACTCTATGGAGAAGGGCCACGAGCCGGACTGCAGCAAATATGTCTCGATTATTATTCTCAGAGACAAGACAAGATATACTTACCAAAGTACATTTTTTCACTTACAGCTCGGTTGAGGGCTGGCCCCCATGCGGGCGCTGTGCGGTAAGGACGCCCTCTGGGACAGGGCCCCCTAGTGAGGGTTTTCTCCCTCGTTTGGAAGCCTCCGTTTCCAAGCCTTCAGAGGCGGCCCTTTTCTTACCATGAGGAGACGGTATTTCAGATTCACCTCCCCGATTATCCTCCTTCATGGAGGCACTTATTCCCCTGATTTGGATGTGTAAAGTACGAAGCCCATCGGTGGCTTCTCTATTCCTCCACTCATCTTCTCCTGATGGCACCTGATACGATGCGCGCTCAAGCATCCTGATCAATAGAGGATCTGGCGAGCCTTCGGGAAGAGGGGCCGAACACCTAATCCTATTCGCCTTCCTTATCCAGTCCTAGCATAGAGAAGTTTTTCAGAATGATGTTAAAACAAACATAAAGGACAGTGTGTTCGGTAGCGGAATTACTTACTTGGATATCCGGATGGTTGCAGTTGAGACCCACATCCTCGTGGTGTCCGGACACTTTATTCGTGATCCGAAGAACAACCAGTACATCTCTTTGAGTGTCATGCCGAAGAAGTGTTGAATGGTTCACGGTCCTTCTGGGTTGAACTCCCACATACGGAGAGGTCAACGTTGGCAGGGCAGGACCCGACGAACCAGCATTACTTGCATTACCTTGACAAGACTGACGTCCCTCTTAAGAAGGTCTCAGATGCGGCTTTGCAGTGTCAGCACGTCATTGACTGGCCCCCAATCCAGCCCCTTCTTGACCCATGACACCAGCTGTGGCGGAGGGCCCGAGCGGAACGCTGGAGCGGCCGCCCGCTTTGTACCTCGGGGAGCTGTGATGTAAAACCACTCCCGTTGCCATAAGTCAGAAGTTTCTGTGAAGGAACCCTTTGGCCATGGGACGTCGGCGCCCTTGCTTATTATAGCACCTCCGCACTCCACGTGATGCCCGTCGATCACCTTCGGCCTCACATTGAAGGTCTTGAGAAATAGGCCGAAGTGGGGGGTGACACGGAGGAAGGCTTCACACATGACAATAAACGACGAGATGTGAAGGATGGAATCCGGGGTTAGATCGTGGAAATCTAGCCCGTAATAGAACATGAGCCCTCTCACGAAGGGATCAAGACTAAAACCTAGACCCAGGAGGAAGTGGGAAATAAATATGACACTCTCGTTGGGTTCGGGAGTGGGGATGACCTGCCCTTGAGCAGGCAGCCTGTGCGGGATTTCGGCGGTGAGATACCTGGCCTCCCTAACCTTCTTGATGTCCTCCTCTGTGACAGAGGAGGCCATCCACCGGCCTTGTAGGTTCGATCCGTACATGGTCGAAGGTCCTAAGTGCTTATGCTTGAGCTTTGGGTGTTCGAACTCGAGGTGCGGGAGGGGTAGGATCGACCATGGGAAGAAAAGGACAGGCCTTGGCCCCCTTATAAAGAGGACGAATATCAAGCGTCCCCCTCGTGACCGTTTGGGACTTGCCTAAAAATCAAGGAGTCATATTAAACAAGCGCGGTTGGGTTACCCACACCTGTATTGATGAGAATCCCGTGATAAGGGGAACATGATCTCTGCTTCGACAAGACGTGCCAATAAAACTGCTTCACAGTAGTGTAGTGGCTGGTTGCGAAAAACGGTTCGAATAAAGACCGGACCATGGCGTGAGGTCATGCTACAAAAAGTTGTCAGCAGATTAGATTTGTGGAATATTGTGCTCTCTACGGTGGTATGTGGAATTTGTTTTGCAGAGCCGGACACGATTCTTGTGTTCAAAATCTTCTATGGAGTATTCGGAGGAGGAACCCACCTTGCAATGCCGAAGACAATCTACGCGCCGGACTCATCGTCATTGAAGCCTGGTTCAGGGGCTACTGAGGGAGTCCTGGATTAAGGGGTCCTCGGACAGCCGGACTATATACTTTGGCCGGACTGTTGGACTATGAACATACAAGATTGAAGACTTCATCCCGTGTCTGGATGGGACTCTCCTTTGCGTGGAAGGCAAGCTTAGCAATTCGGATATGTAGATCTCCTTCTCTGTAACCGACTCTGTGTAACCCTAGCCCCCTCCGGTGTTTATATAAACCGGAGGGTTTAGTCTGTAGGACAACGACAATCATAATCATAGGCTAGCTTCTAGGGTTTAGCCTCTACGATCTCGTGGTAGATCAACTCTTGTAATACTTATATCATCAAGATCAATCAAGCAGGAAGTAGGGTATTACCTCCATCGAGAGGGCCCGGACCTGGGTAAAACATCGTGTCCCCTGCCTCCTGTCCGATTTTGACACCGACAACCACCTTTAGTCAGGATAGCTTGTACTAGCTGTGAGAGGACTAGGGCCTCTATAAATAGGACTAGCCACCACAGTAGAAGGCAGACTGGAACGAACTTAGTTCATCCTTGCATCCACCAAGCACAAGAACACCTCTCCTCAGGAGGCTGTTCTTCCCTTGTATTGTTCTTCATCAGCCCAAGAGGCAATCCACCACCACCACACTGGAGTGGGGTATTACACCACATCGGTGGCCCGAACCAGTATAAATCTTGTGTCTCTTGTGTTGTGAGTTCATTGAGCTAAGCTTAGAGACCGCGGCGAGGCTGAGGGCGAGATTCGGTATGGGGAAATCTCTGTGCGCACCCCAGTGTTCGAACCTCAAGGGTTTTGCCGGAACCCTAAATCCAACATTTGGCCCGCCAGGTAGGGGTGCGTTGTAGTCTTCCTTCCGCTGATATGTGTCCCATCGCTTTGCCGCATCCATGTCTGACGCCCGCCGAGCCCGCGCTTAGCATCGGGCCGCTCTCGCCGCACGCGTCGCCCAGATAGCTCCTGTCGTCGGGCCTCCCCATCGTTATCCGTCGCCTGCCGCCACCGGCCCGGCGGGGAACGAGCAGCAAGCATCCTCGCTACACCCCTCGATGCAGCGGGACGGCTGCACCGCCACTCCATCGTTGATCCCAGCCGGCTCATCATCCCACGCTTGTCACGCCCCCACAGACGCGCAGGCCGCACTGCTTATGGCGCGCGAGCTCCTGTGTTACCACCCCGTCGATGACCTCTACGAGGAATGGCTCGCTCACATCACCGAGCTCGTCAGCACCATAGGGGGCTCTCCCGCGCCGTCCCTCTCGTTGCCTCGCCCTCTGCCAGGTACGGGCGACGTGGCTCATGGAGCGCCTCCACCACCTCTGCCTCAAGATGGCGCCCTGGCGCCAAGGAGCCCGGCCCCTAGGCGTGACCCACCACGTCTGGCGCCCGCGCGAGAAGGAGGAAGCTGTCAAGAAATCCCTCGGCCTCAAGAAGGCACCCCCATGCTCCCTACACCGGTGCGACAAGACCACGTGCTGCCTGTGGCAGCGGTGCGCGGGTACCGTCAAGAGCAAGATCTGTGTCAGCAAAGGGCCCCGGTGACCACAGCATGATGTAGCGCCTTCACCCCCGAGCTGCGTAGTGTTGCCTGGCCGGGCAAGTTCAAGTCAGACCTGCCTCCTCGCTATGACGGCACCCCCGACCCTGCGGAGTTCTTGTAGCTCTACGAGCTGAGCATTGAGGCGGCCAACGGCGACGAGAAGGTCATGGCGAATTGGTTTCCCATGGCACTCAAGGACGGTGCCCGCTCGTGGCTCCTGAACCTGCCTCCCGGCTCGATCTCCTCCTGGGACGAGATGCGCAGCCGCTTCATCACCAACTTCCAGGGCACTCACGACCACCCCCCGGCTGCGGGTGACCTGCGCCGCATCAAGCAGCAGCCCGGGGAGACCCTGTAGAAATACATCCAGTGCTTCAACAGCGTCCGCCTCAAGATCCCCAAGGTGACGGACGAGGCCATCATCTCAGCGTTCTCTGATGGCGTCCGGGGCATCAAGATGAAGGAGGAGCTCGCCATCCAGGAGGAATTGTGCACATTGATAACCCACAAGTATAGGGGATCGCAACAGTTTTCGAGGGTAGAGTATTCAACCTAAATTTATTGATTCGACACAAGGGGAGCCAAAGAATATTCTCAAGTATTAGCAGTTGAGTTGTCAATTCAACCACACTTGGATAACTTAGTATATGCAGCAAAGTATTTAGAAGCAAAGTAGTATGGAAGTAACGGTAAGAGTAGCAAAAGTAATAGTAGCAGTTTTGTAGTAATTGTAATAGTAGCAACGCTAAAGTAAATAAGCAAAGCACAATATGTGAAAAGCTCGTAGGCATTGGATCAGTGATGGATAATTATGTCGGATGCGATTCCTCATGTAATAGTTATAACATAGGGTGACACAGAACTAACTCCAGTTCATGAATGTAATGTAGGCATGTATTTCGAATCTAGTCATGCATGCTTATGGAAAAGAACTTGCATGAGATCTTTTGTCCTACCCTCCCGTGGCAGCGGGGTCCTAGTGGAAACTAAGGGATATTAAGGCCTCCTTTTAATAGAGTACCGTACCAAAGCATTAACACATAGTGAATACATGAACTCCTCAAACTATGGTCATCACCGAGAAGTATCCTGATTATTGTCACTTCGGGGTTGTCGGATCATAACACATAATAGGTGACTATAGACTTGCAAGATATGATCAAGAACTCACATATATTCATGAAAACATAATAGGTTCAAATCTGAAATCATGGAACTCGGGCCCTAGTGACAAGCATTAAGCATTGCAAAGTCATAGCAACATCAATCTCATAACATAGTGGATACTGGGGATCAAACCCTAACAAAACTAACTTGATTACATGGTAAATCTCATCCAACCCATCACCGTCCAGCAAGCCTACGATGGAATTACTCACGCACGGCGGTGAGCATCATGAAATTGATGATGGAGGATGGTTGATGATGATGACGGTGTCGAATCCCCCTCTCCGAAGCCCCGAACGGACTCCATCGGCCCTCCCGAGAGAGATTAGGGCTTGGCGGCGGCTCCGTATCGTAAAACGCGATGAAACTTTCTCTCTGATTTTTTTTATCCGCGAAAGAAAATATATGGAGTTGGAGTTGAGGTCGGTGGACGTCCAGGAGGCCCATGAGGCAGGGGGTGCGCCCTAGGGGAGGGGGCGCGCCCCCCACCCTCGTGGACAGGGTGTGGGCCCCCTGACGCTAATTCTTTCGCCAGTATTTTTATTAAATCTGAAAAGTTTCTTCGTGGATTTTGAGGTCATTCCGAGAACTTTTATTTCTGCACAAAAATAACACCATGGCAGTTTTTCTGAAGACAACATCACTCTGGGTTAGTTCCATTCAAATCATGCAAGTTAGAGTCCAAAACAAGTGCAAAAGTGTTTGGAAAAGTAGATACGACGGAGATGTATCAACTCCCCCAAGCTTAAACCTTTGCTTGTCCTCAAGCAATTCAGTTGACAAACTGAAAGTGATAAAGAAAAACTTTTACAAACTCTGTTTTCTCTTGTTGTTGTAAATATGTAAAGCCAGCATTCAAGTTTTCAGCAAAGATTATGAACTAACCATATTCACAATAACACTTAAGTCTCATGTTTACTCATATCAATGGCATAATCAACTAGCGAGCAATAATAATAAAACTCGGATGACAACACTTTCTCAAAACAATCAAAATATGATATAAGAAGATGGTATCTCGCTAGCCCTTTCTGAGACCGCAAAACATAAATGCATAGCACCTTTAAAGATCAAGGACTGACTAAACATTGTAATTCATGGTAAAAGAAATCCAATCATAGTCATAACCAATATAAACTAATAGTAATGCATTCAAATGACAGCGGTGCTCTCCAACGGGTGCTTTTTAATAAGAGGGTGATGACTCAACATAAAAGTAAATACATCGGCCCTTCGGAGAGGGGAGCAGGGATTTGTAGAGGTGCCCAAGCTCGATTTTGAAATAGATATGAATACCATTTTGAGCGGTATACTTTCACTGTCAACATAACAACTATGAGATCTCGATATCTTCCATGCTACACACATTATAGGCGGTTCCCAAACAGAATAATAAAGTTTATACTCCCCCACCACCAACAAGCATCAATCCATGGCTTGCCCGAAACAATGGGTGCCTCCAACTAACAACAATTCTGGGGGAGTTTTGTTTAATTATTTTGATTTGATTTAAGCATGGGACTGGGCATCCCGGTTATGAGCCATTTTCTCTTGAATGAGGAGCAGAGTCCACTCCTCTTGAGAATAACCCACCTAGCATGGAAGATACAGACAACCCTAGTTGATACATGAGCTGCTCAAGCATACAAACCAGAATTTCATTTGAAGGTTTGGAGGATGGCACATACAAATTTACTTGGAATGGCAGGTAAATACCGCATATAGGAAGGTATGGTGGACTCATATGGGATAACTTTGGGGTTTATGGAGTTTGGATGCACAAGTAGTATTCCCGCTTAGTACAGGTGAAGGCTAGAAAGAGGCTGGGAAGCGACTAACTGAGAGAGCGACAACAGTCATGAACATGCACTAAAATTAATCAACACCGAGTGCAAGCATGAGTAGGATATAATTTTAGTGCATGTTCATGACAATTATTATCATTATTGGCACAACAGTCATGATTAAGCATGGCATAAGCAACTATAATATCTAATTGTCATTGCAAACATGTTTATTCATAATAGGCTGAATCAGGAACGATGAACTAATCATATTTACAAAACAAGAGAGGTCGAGTTCATACCAGCTTCTCTCATCTCAATCAGTCCATCATATATCGTCATTATTGCCTTTCACTTGCACGAACGAACGGTGTGGACAATAATAATAGTGCACGTGCATTGGACTAAGCTGGAATCTGCAAGAATTCAACTCAAGGGAGAAGACAAGGTAATATGGACTCTTGGTTAAATCAACAATTATGCATATAATAGCCACTCAGCATTTTCATTATGGTCTTCTCCTCTCGACCCCCAAAGGAAAGAAAAGAAATAAAACTATTCACACGGGAAAGCTCCCAACAAACAAAAGAAGAACGAGAAATCTTTTTGGGTTTTCTTTTTATTTATTACTACTACAAGCTTGGAAAGTAAACTAACTATTTTTTTTGTTTTTCTTAAGGTTTATCAAACACACAAGAAGAAAGCTAGAAAAAGAAATTAAACTAGCATGGATAGTATAATGAAAAAGTATGAGAACCGACAACTATAATGAGTGTGTTAACATGAATGTAATGTCGGTGAGAAATACGTACTCCCCCAAGCTTAGGCTTTTGGCATAAGTTGGTCTATGGCCATGGGTATCCTGGCTGATATCCGAATTTGTTACTGGGGTCGTACTAAGATGGTGCAGCCGTTGCCTCCTGAGCTGCAGCCTGGCGGCGAGCTGCCTCCGTCCTCCTCTCGTACTCGTGCGCCTCCTCCCTGGTGATAACATATCTTCCTTTTGCCTGATAATCAAAGAGGACAGGAGCAGGGAGAGTAATATGGACAGCACGACGTCTGTCAAAGATTAGTCGGTACTGGAGGAATTATTCATTCCTCTCAAGAAAATGATGATTAGCCATAGCATTATAATCTAAATAAGCAGGAGGCAACTCCCTATCATCTTCATGTACAGGTATACCAAGATAATTAGCCACACTGGTCGCATAAATCCCTCCAAACAAGTCTCCAACTAAACCATTATTATGCAACCTAAGTGCAACAATTGCCCCCAAGTTGTATTGTTTATCACCTAATACAGCACTCTTGAGAACACAAACATCAGGAACACACATGTGACATGCTTCATCTTTACCGTTAATGCATCTACCAATGAAGAGAGCAAAATAATTTATAGCGGGAAAGTGAATGCTCCCTATGGTAGCTTGTGTTATTTCTCTAGATTCTCCCACAATGATACTAGCAAGAAAGACTTTATATTCAGATTTACGGGGTTCATTAACATTGCCCCACTGCGGGAGTTTACAAGCAGTAGTGTTCTAGGTCCATGGTATATGATTTATCATAAATATCAAATTGGACACTTGGAGAATTACGTGAAGATGTAAATTTAAACCTTCTCATGAATGAATCAGTCAAATAGTAGTATTGAGAACACTTATCTTGCATGAAGTCCTCAAGATCGGCATTACGCACATATGCATAAAATTCATCCTTGATGCCTGCCTTGACCATAAACTCCTCTGACGGCCATTCACAAGCCGCACATCAGCTTCCCTCGGTGGTTCATCGTCCTGCTCATGCATTGCGAGCCTGGATCCTTTCTTTCTTGAAGAACCACCTTGGTACATTTTCCTCGACATATTTCTTCCTCAGATAGATTTCTGAAATTTTTAGTAACTCGAAATATAAGTGAATCAAACTCAACAAAATTGATAGCAACTACTCCCACAAGTGCCTAGAGCCTATATCATGCATTAGAATTACTTGGGACCATATAAAGTTCACATGCAAGCTCAAGAACAGGGTCACCTAGGCAGCAAAAATTTGCAATGAATAAAGCACTAGAACAAAAACTAATTGGACCATTGGAGCAGTCACATACCAAGGAATAATCCCCCAAAGCAGTTTTGTGAATGGAGCTTTGAGCAAGGAGATCGAAAATGGCAGCAAAGTGAGCTAGAACTCGTGCTTAAGCTGGATGGTGATTTTTTTGGGAGGAAGATGAAGTGTGTGGGTGCAAGAATAAGTGGAGGGGGGCCACCATGGGCCCACGAGGCAGGGGGCGCACCCTGTAGGGGTGGGCGCGCCCTGGACCCTCGTGGCCAGGTGCTTGCTCCCCCTGTTGTGTTCTCAGTGCCAGATATTCTCAAATATTTTAGAACAAATCATACTAAATTGGCAGGGCATTTGGAGAACTTTTATTTTTGGGGTATTTTTTATTGCATGGATAATCAGAAAACAGAAAGAAAATACTATTTTTGCTTTATTTATTCTAAATAACAGAAAGTAAAAGGAGGGTACAGAAGTTTGTGCCATCTAATTTCATCCATGCCATGCTCATCAAAAGGAATCCACTAACAAGGTTGATCAAGTCTTGTTAACAAACTCATTCTGAATAACATGGAACTGGAGAAATTTCGAATAACACTAGGTTACCTCAACGGGGATATGCACATCCCCAATAATAGGAATGTCATATTTCTTCTTGACAGTAGGAAGAGGAAATTCAAAACCTCCAATAATGATAGTTGGAATTTTACCAATAGAATTGATACTGTGAACTTGAGATTGTTTCCTTCGAAAGTGTACCGTATGGTCATTACCATTGACATGAAAAGTGACATTGCCTTTGTTGCAATCAATAACCGCCCCTGTAGTATTCAGAAAGGGTCTACCGAGGATAATCGACATACTATCCTCCTCGGGAATATCAAGAATAACAAAGTCCGTTAAGATAGTGACATTTGCAACCACAACAGGCACATCCTCACAAATACCGACACGTATAGCGGTTGATTTATCAACCATTTGCAAAGATATTTCAGTAGGTGTAAACTTATTCAATTCAAGTCTACGATATAAAGAGAGAGGCATAACACTAACAACGGCTCCAAGATCACATAAGGCAGATTTAACATAGTTTCTTTTAATGGAGCCTGGTATAGTTGGTACTCCTGGGTCTCCAAGTTTCTTTGCTATTCCACCCTTAAAAGTATAATTAGCAAGCATGGTGGAAATTTCAGCTTCCAGTATCTTTCTTTTATTTGTAATGATAGCCTTCATGTATTTGGCATAAGGGTTAACTTTAAGCATATCAGTTAAACGCATACATAAGAAGATAGGTCTAATCATTTCAGCAAAGCGCTCAAAATCATCATCATCCTTTCTCTGGGATTGCTTAGGAGGAAAAGGCATGGGTTTCTGAACCCATGGTTTTCTTTCTTTACCGTGCTTCCTAGCAACAAAGTCTCTTTTATCATAATGTTGATTCTTTGATTGTGGGTTATCAAGATCAACAGCAGGTTCAATCTCTACATCATTATTATTGCTAGGTTGAGCAACAACACGAGTCATTAACATTATCACTAGGTTCATGTCCATCACCTGATTGTGTTTCAGCATCAGAAAGAGAAATATCATTGGGATTCTCAGGTGTGTCTACAATAGGTTCACTAGAAGCATGCAAAGTCCTATCATTTTTCTTTTTCTTCTTTTTAGAAGGACTGGGTGCATCAAAATTATTTCTTTGAGAATCTTTCTCAATTCTCATAGGTTGGCTTTCAGGATACAAAGGTTCCTGGGTCATTTTACCAGTTCTAGTAGCCACTCTAACAACAAAATCATGTTTATTATTTAATTCATCGAGCAAATCACTTTGAGCTTTAAGTACTTGCTCTACTTGAGTGGTAACCATAGAAGCATATTTACTAATGAGTTTAAGTTCACCTTTAACTCTAGCTATATAATCACTCAAGCATCCAATCATGTAAGAATTACTCTTTAATTCTCTACCAACATAAGCAAGAAATTTCTTGTCTAGCCATAAAGTCATCAAATTCATCCAAACATTGGCTAGGAAACTTAGTAGAGGGGATTTCAACTTTATCATATCTATAGAGAGAATTTACCTTTACTACCTGTGTCGGGTTATCAAGACCATGTGTTTCTTCAATAGGTGGTATATTAAGACCATGTATTTCTTCGACAGGAGGTAAATTCTTAACATCTTCGGCTTTAATACCTTTTTCTTTCATAGATTTCTTTGCCTCTTGCATATCTTCAAGACTGAGAAATAGAACTCCCCTTTTCTTCGGAGTTGGTTTAGGGGTCGGCTCAGGAATTGGCTCAGGAAGTGTCCAATTATTTTCATTGGTCAACATATTATTCAATAGCAATTCAGCTTGATCGACTGTTGTTTCCCTGAAAACACAACCAGTACAACTATCCAAGTGTTCCTTGGAAGCATCGGTTAGTCCATTATAAAAGATATCAAGTATTTCATTTTTCTTAAGAGGATGATCAGGCATAGCATTAAGTAACCAGAGAAGCCTCCCCCAAGCTTGTGGGACACTCCCTTCTTCAATTTGCACAAAATTATATATTTCCCTCAAGGCAGCTTGTTTCTTATGAGCAAGGAAATATTTAGCAGAGAAGTAATAAATCATATCCTGGGGACTACGCACACAACCAGGATCAAGAGAATTAAACCAAGTTTTAGCATCACCCTTTAATGAGAACGGAAATATCTTAAGGATAAAGTAGTAGTGAGATTTCTCATCATTAGTGAACAGGGTGGCTATATCATTTAACCTAGTAAGATGTGCCACAACAGTTTCAGATCCATAGCCATAAAAAGGATCAGATTCAACCAAAGTAATTATCTCAGGATCAATAGAGAATTCATAATCCTTAGCAGTAACAAAGATAGGTGAAGTAGCAAAAGCAGGGTCATATTTCATTCTAGCATTTAGAGATTTCTGTTTCAGTTTAGCTAGTAACTTCTTAAGATCAGATCTATCATTGCAACCAAGAATATCTCTAGTAGTTTCTTCATCCATAATATAACCCTCTGGAACAACAGGCAATTCATATTTAGGGGGAGAACCTTCATCATCACCATCTTCAATAATTTCATTTTCAAAAATTTCATTCTCTCTAGCCCTAGCAAGTTGTTCATCAATAAATTCACCTAATGGCACAATAGTATCAAGCACAGAAGTAGTTTCATCATAAGTATCATGCATAGCAGAAGTGGCATCATCAATAACATGCGACATATTAGAATTCATAGCAAAAGCAGGTTTAGGTGTCGCAAGCTTACTCAAAACAGAAGGAGAATCTAGTGCAGAGCTAGATGGCAGTTCCTTACCTCCCCTCGTAGTTGAGGGAAAAATCTTAGTTCTTTCGTCTTTCAAGTTCCTCATAGTGACCAGCAGATATAGATCCCAAGTGACTCAAAGAATAGAGCTATGCTCCCCGGCAACAGCGCTAGAAAATAGTGTTGATAACCCACAAGTATAGGGGATCACAACAGTTTTCGAGGGTAGAGTATTCAACCCAAATTTATTAATTCGACACAAGGGGAGCCAAAGAATATTCTCAAGTATTAGCAGCTGAGTTATCAATTCAACCACACCTCGATAACTTAGTATCTGCAGCAAAGTAGTATGGAAGTAACGGTAATAGTAGCAAAAGTAATAGTAGCAGTTTTGTAGTAATTGTAACAGTAGCAACGGTAAAGTAAATAAGCAAAGCACAATATGTGAAAAGCTCGTAGGCATTGGATCAGTGATGGATAATTATGTCAGATGTGATTCCTCATGTAATAGTTATAACATAGGGTGACACAGAACTAGCCCCAGTTCATCAATGTAATGTAGGCATGTATTCCGAATATAGTCATATGTGCTTATGGAAAAGAACTTGCATGACATCTTTTGTCCTACCCTCTCGTGGCTGCGGGGTCCTAGTGGAAAATAAGGGATATTAAGGCCTCCTTTTAATAGAGTACGGGACCAAAGCATTAACACATAGTGAATACATGAACTCCTCAAACTACGGTCATCACCGAGAAGTATCCCGATTATTGCACTTCGGGGTTGTCGGATCATAACACATAATAGGTGACTATAGACTTGCAAGATATGATCAAGAGCTCACATATATTCATGAAAACATAATAGGTTCAGATCTGAAATCATGGCACCTGGGCCCTAGTGACAAGCATTAAGCATAGAAAAGTCATAGCAACATGAATCTCAGAACATAGTGGATACTGGGGATCAAACCCTAACAAAACTAACTTGATTACATGGTAAATCTCATCGAACCCATCACCGTCCAGCAAGCGTACGATGGAATTACTCACGCATGGCAGTGAGCATCATGAAAGTGGTGATGGAGGATGGTTGATGATGACGACGGCGTCGAATCCCCCTCTCTGGAGCCCCGAACAGACTCCAGATCAGCCCTCCTGAGAGAGATTAGGGCTTGGCGGCGGCTCCGTATCGTAAAACGCGATGAAACTTTCCCTCTGATTTTTTTCTCCGTGAAAGCAAATATGTGGAATTGGAGTTGAGGTCGGTGGACGTCCAGGGGGGCCACGAGGCAGGGGGCACGCCCCCCACCCTCATGGACAGGGTGTGGGCCCCTGACGCTAATTCTTTCGCCAGTATTTTTTATTAAATCTAAAAAGTTGCTCCATGGATTTTCATGTCATTCTGAGAACTTTTATTTCTGCACAAAAATAACACCATGGCAGTTCTGCTGAAAACAAGATCAGTCCGGGTTAGTTCCTTTCAAATCATGCAAGTTATAGTCCAAAACAAGGGCAAAAGTGATTGGAAAAGTAGATACGACGGAGACGTATCCCACATCCCTAGAGCTATTCAACCTGGCGATCAAGTGCACAAGAGCTGAAGAGGGACGCCTGTCCCTCCTTGAGCTCCAAGCTGCTGACCCAGAAGAAAAGAAGACCAAGGCCAAGGACGTGAAGCACAAGGGAGTGGTCGTGCTCGCAGCAGAACCAGACACGAAGCGCGACAAGGTCCAGCCGGAGTCGTCCAAGGGCAGCCGATCATTCTGCGCCTACCACAACCTCCACACCCACAACACCAACGATTGCTAGGAGCTTAGGGCCGTTCGAGAAGGACGCTTCGGTCGATGCCTCGAGCAGAACGACCGGGGTTACGGCCGAGGAGGAGGACGTGGCGGAGGACAATGGGACGACCGTGGCCCTCGCCAGGAGTGGCGTGACCAACCTCGTGAGGATCACTGGCAGGACCAGCCTCGCGAGGGCGTCTGGAGGGACCAGCCTCGCGAGGGTGCCTGGAGGGATCAGCCTCGCGTGGACCGCCCCTAGGGGAACGCAGGCCTTCCTCCGCTGCCACTGCCGCCAAGAAGGAATGACAACCATCATCAGGACGAGGGGGCTGGGGGCTTCCAGGAGCCACGTGCTATCGCTTGCATCTTGGCGGAGCTCAGGCCCCAGCCTCTCAGCGTATCTTCAAGCAGTTTGCTCGCGAGGTGAATGTAGCCCTCCCCAGGCTCGAGGCCATGCGCCCGCTTAGGTGGTCCAAGTGCGCCATCACCTTCAGCTCGGCAAATCAACTCAAGTGCGCGGCTACTGTTGGCATTCTCCCGATGCTCTGTTCACCCGTCATCGGCAACATGCAAGTCACCAAGACCCTCATCGATGGCGACGCAGGGCTTAGCATCCTGTCCGTCGAGATGTTTGACAACCTTCAAGTGCCATACGGTCAGCTTCAGCCCATCAAGCCCTTCTCAGGAGTTACCGACGGTTCCACCACCCCGATAGGGCAGGTCCGCCTCCCTGTCACCTTCGGACAGCGCAACAACTACCGCACCGAGCTCATCGACGTCGACATCGCCCACATCCGCCTGTCGTACAATTCCATCCTCGGGTATCCAGCCCTGGCCAAGTTCATGGCAGTGACCCACCACGGCTACAACATCCTCGGGATGCCAGGAAGCGGCAGAATCATCACGGTCCCCTGCAAAGAGAGAGATGCGCTATGCTCCCTCGAGCGTGCCTTCCCAGCCGTAGCAATTGAGGACCCGGACAGCAAGGGCGAGAACCCTCCTGAGGCCATCCCCAAGAAGAAGAAGCAACTGCTCCGCACAGGGACTCAGGAGGTCGGCACCTCAGGTGGTGCCGCATCAGGATCAGCGCCCGTGCCTGGGGCGCCTCCTTCCATCGCATAGGAAGGCGCGCCGAACGCCATCCTCCGGCAGGGCTCGGGGGCTCTCTTCTAGAGGGCCTCAGACCTCGCCAGCATCATGAGGGAGGCGCTCGTGCACCACTTGGAGGTGTGCTTCACGGCACGTTTCCCTCAGGAAGACACAGGGCATGGAAAGCCCAACTTTTAGGAGTTCACTGCCAAGACCACTCAGGAGCTTCAGGAAGCGAGGGTCGTACCCAGCGACCACCGCTCGCCTGGTGTGGCTCCCCATCCAGGCGAGGATGGTGGGCTGGGTGTCTGCGTCAACATCCCAGGGCTCAACCGAGCCGCATCACAGGAGCGCTTCTGGCCTTCGCGCGTGGGATGCTGCGAGGGTTCGCCGCACAGCTACATTCGCATGCCTTTCGGCCTGCCGTACGCGGCTGCCACCTACCAGTGTCACCTAGAGCATCCTGGCGGCTTAGGAGGCCAGATGCCACGCGCTCCTATAGCAGAGATGGAGACTGTCCTCAAAGAACCACCTGGCCCCCCGGAGCCTCCTGAGGCTCAGGGCCCCAGTGGCTCGTCAGGTTCGGCCCCTTCACCATGCATCTTCAGCTACCCAACACACCCTCTACAATGGAACCAGGTGGCATCCCCCAAGTTCATTTAAGTTGGGAGCGCCCTCAGGGCCGCATCATTCCCAGGCCGCGTGGGTCTATCCCCGCGGCATGTATCTCTTTTTATGTCTTTAGATTACCTTGTTGGGGGCGCCCCTCGGGCTCCATCATCCCCGGGCCGCTTGGGTCTGACCTAGTGGCATGTATCAATTCTGCATTTACCTAAGCTGATTTCCTTTCATACCTAATCTACCTGTGATTATCACCTGCTCGATTACCACCTACCACGGGAGCCGCTCCTGCTGGCACGGCGCTTGCGCACGGGTCCGTCCCTGCAACACCGACAAATCTAAGTGGTCAAGCTCTGGCCCGCGGCATGCCCCGCGCGCGTCACCTCACCAAGCTCTTAGTGCCCTCACCCTTATCTCAGAGCAACCAGTGGCCCGCCGGCAATCATAATGGCAACCCATGCCTTTCTCGTGTTGATTTACAGGAACCTCATGAGGTCTACAGCGGGCGGCGCCACGAGCTACCTTGCTTTCCCATGCAATCCGCTTGCGCGTTAAAAGGGGAGGCTCCTGAGCATCGTGACTCAGGAGCTCTTACTGGCTCTCCAGCCCTCACCCCCTGGCCTTGACCACGGCATCGTGACCTGGCATACCACCGGCAGCTGAGCTCGCTCGAGGGCCGGGACCTGAGGACATACAACATGAAGGAGAGTGTGGGGAAGAAGGGGGAGGCTCGCACGGGCCTAACCTAGTTGCGCCATGGATGCCGACGCACAAGTCTGGCGCAACGCAAGGGAACGACTCCAGATTACCGAGATAAGTTTCGCGCTTGGAACAACTAATCATTACGACACAAAATTCTCACTTTATGCGGCCCTGTGGAGGCAATGTTGCCTTCATTTCTTACCTCTCGGCGGCTGCTTGCGCGCTAAAGGGGACCTCCTGAGCATCGTGCCTCAGGGGCTCTTACTAGACCTCGGGCCACTCACATAGTCACATCCTGGCCTTGACCACAGCATCGCGACCTGGCATACCAGCGACGGCTGCAGCCTGCCTAGGGAGCGGGACCTGTCAGCGTAGAGCGCCAAGTCATCGCGAGGTTAGAAAGGGGGAACCAAGCCGGGGCAGGACAAGCACTCGCACGATTTCATAATAAGGATAACATCAACAAAAGACATCGCAGACCCTTTACACGCCCCCGCGGGGTGTTTCTCGATTCCTCGCAGGGAACAAAAGAAAAGAACCTTGAGGAGCCCTAACTACACGTGCCTTCGTGGCCGACGCCATCATCAACAGTGGGCCATGGGAGACCGGCGCCAACCCCATCCACATCAGTGGCGGCGACGGCCCGATGCTGCCGCCTTGCTCCGGGCGCGGCGAGAGCTCGGTGGTGCGTAGCTGTCATCGCTCGTCTCTGGAGTCTCATAGAGTTCAGGAGAGTCGTCGGACTCCCAAGTGTTGTTGCTGCTGCCGAAGGAGCCGCTGGAGGAGCGGATGGCAGGCCCAGCCCCTGCCGTGTCGATATCTTGACTGCCCTCCGGGGCAGCACTCCAGGCGGCGGCCTTCCGCGTCAAAGACCTTGAAGGACAATGTGCAGGCGCCATCATATTCAAAATGGATCGCGAGGGCGCCCCTGGTTCGGCAGACCCGGGCGACCTGGCCCTAGCCTTGGGTCATGAATATCTTGCCCGAGGGAACGACTTCAACCTCCGCTTCGGTCGTCGGGACGCCACAATCGGCGTGCTGCAGCCAAAGCCCGAGAGGCCCCCTCGGCAGCATCTTGGTGGAGAAGAAAGAAGGGAAGCAGATCGAGGTGCTTGGAGGCATCGCCGCCAGCAGCATGAGCTCATGGGAGGAGTCCACGGCGTGGACTCCATGGGGCGACAGCGCGCGCCACCACGGCGCGCCGACCGTGGCTGCGGCACGGGCAGCGCCGCTCGCCGCCCCTTTCTCCGAAGCCCTCGCACCAAGGCCTCGTCATCTCCCGCCTCACGACCTTGCCACGGTGGTGGACCGGCCTCTTCTTCGGCTGGAGCAGATCGTGTCCGTCCCAGGGAGCCTTCCCCTTCTCTTCGGCCGAGAATCTACGGATCGGCGCCATTTGTGTCAAGATTGGAGGTGGACCAGGGAAGAAGAAGCAGGTGGAGCAGGAAGAGATGGGCGATGAGGGCTCTCACCCCTCCTCATTTATATCCCAAGGAAGGCCAACCGTCAACCTCCACGATCGCAGGTAATGATAACCCTTTTTGCATGTAGCACAGACTCGTCAAGTCGGGCAGTTGCCGAGGCAGCATGGGGGAAGCGGCGACGCCCATGTCCAATCAGTCGCCATGCGCTGACCAAGGCCGCAGACTATTGGGGCCCGCGGCGCTCCACACTTGCCCTTTGGCTTCGCCACTAAGCCAAGTCCGAGCATGCCTTGGGCCCGGGGGCTACTGTCGGTGTTCTGGGAACAAGGGTCCCTAGACTTGCCTGCCTGCGGCTCACGGTGTGGATCCACCAGTGGCCCAGTATGGCCCGTCTTTGTTAACCAACACTCATGACCCTCGCGAGGGGCCAAGCATCGCGAGGCGGACGACACAAGGCCTCCTCAGGAGCAGCCTCACCAGGCAGGCTAATGAGGGAGCGGAGAGATCAAGGCAAGGGGTACCACGTGAGGTTCCCGTGACGCAAGCCATGACGACCAAGGCCAGGCGGGCGCCAGTGCGCGTAGTGTCCTAGTTTCCCCTTTGGTGCTAAGGGGGCAAGTGCAGGCGCGGAGTACCAAGGCATCAGGCAAAGGTTTCCATATCGGTGCAACAAGACCAAGACCAGCAGGACGGTAGGACAGAGGTCATTGTGGAGCCCAAGACAGCGTCACCACCAGCGCCTTTGACAGGCGAAGACCACCTTTAGTCAGGATAGCTTGTACAACTGTCCCCTTTCAAATTGGCTGTTGTTCGATCCCTTCCCGCTCAATATTTGGGGAGAGGACCAGGGCCTCTATAAATAGGACTAGCCACCAAAGTAGAAGGCAGACTGGAACGAACTCAGTTCATCCTTGCATCCACCAAGCACAAGAACACCTCTCCTCAGGAGGCTATTCTTCCCTTGTACAGTTCTTCATCAGCCCAAGAGGCAATCCACCACCACCACACTGGAGTAGGGTATTACACCACATCGGTGGCCCGAACCAGTATAAATCTTGTGTCTCTTGTGTTGTGAGTTCATTGAGCTAAGCTTAGAGATCATGGCGAGGCTGAGGGTGAGATTCGGTAGGGGGAAATCTTCGTGCGCACCCCAGTGTTCGAACCTCAAGGGTTTTTCCGAAACCCTATATCCGATAGGCTCGATATGGTTGGACTGTTTAGGAGGTCTAAGGATAAAAAGACCCAACTTTTGGTGGCGGTTGACAAGTTTACCAAGTGGGTTGAGGCAGAGCCAGTTAGCAATTGTGAGGCGGCTACAACTATTCAGTTTATTAAAAAGTTGATCTTCCATTTTGGATACCCTCATAGTATCATCACCGATAATGGCACTAATCTTTCTAAGGGTGCTATGAAGGAGTTCTTTCAAAGAGAGCATATTCGTTTTGACGTCACTTCAGTGGCTCATCCACAGTCTAATGGACAGGCAGGGCGAGCTAATCAAGAAATTTTGAGAGGCATTAAGCCCCGGTTCATGGTTCCTTCGAAGCGAACATCGGGTTGTTGGGTTGAGGAGTTACCTTCAGTACTTTGGAGTATTAATACCACCCCTAATAGATCAACAGGCTATATGCCTTTCTTTATGGTTTATGGTGCGGAGGCGGTTCTCCCAAGTGACATTCGCCATGACTCGCCTAGAGTGGTGATAACCCACAAGTATAGGGGGTCACAACAGTTTTCAAGGGTAGAGTATTCAACCCAAATTTATTGATTCGACACAAGGGGAGCCAAAGAATATTCTCAAGTATTAGCAGCTGGGCTGTCAATTCAACCACACCTGAAAGACTTAATATCTGCAGCAAAGTATTTAGTATCAAAGTCATATGGAAGTAACGGTAAGGGTGGCAAAAGTAACAGTAGCAATTTTGTAGCAATCATAACAGTGGCAAGGGAAAAGTAACTAAGCAAGGTTCAGTATGTGAAAAGCTCGTAGGTAATCGATCAGTGATGGATAACTATGTCAGATGAAATTCATCATGCAATAGTTATAACATAGGCTGACACAGAACTAGCTCCAGTTCATCAATGTAATGTAGGCATGTATTCCGAATATAGTCATATGTGCTTATGAAAAAGAACTTGCATGACATCTTTTGTCCTACCCTCCCGTGGCAGCGGGGTCCTATTGGAAACTAAGGGATATTAAGGCCTCCTTTTAATAGAGTACTGGACCAAAGCATTAACATTTAGTGAATACATGAACTCCTCACACTACGGTTATCACCGGGAGTGGTCTCGATTATTGTCACTTCGGGGTTGCCGGATCATAACACATAGTAGGTGACTATTGACTTGCAAGATAGGATCAAGAACTCACATATATTCATGAAAATATAATAGGTTCAGATATGAAATCATGGCACTCGGGCCCTAGTGACAAGCATTAAGCATGGCAAAGTCATAGCAACATCAATCTTGGAACATAATGTATACTAGGGATCATATCCTAACAAAACTAACTCAATTACATGGTAAACCTCATCCAACCCATCATCGTCCAGCAAGCCTACGATGGGATTACTCACACACGGCGGTGAGCATCATGAAATTGGTGATGGAGGATGGTTGATGATGACGATGTCGATGGATTCCCCTCTCCGGTGCCTCGAACGGACTTCAGATCAGCCCTCCCGAGGAAGATTAGGGCTTGGCAGCGGCTCCGTATCGTAAAACACGATGAATCCTTCTCTCTAGTTTTTTCTCCCCAAAAGTGAATATATGGAGTTGGAGTTGAGGTCGGTGGAGGTCCAGGGGGCCCACGAGGCAGGGGGCGCGCTCCAGGGGGTGGGAGCGCCTTGCACCCTCGTTGACAGAGTGTGGGCCCCCTGACGTTGATTGTTTCGCCAATATTTTTTATTAATTCCAAAACGTGTCTCCGTGGATTTTTCAAGTCATTCCGAGAACTTTTATTTCTGCACAAAAATAACATCATGGCAATTCTGTTGAAAACAGCATCAGTCCGGGTTAATTCCATTCAAATCATACAAGTTAGAGTCCAAAACAAGGGCAAAAGTGTTTGGAAAAGTAGATAGTTGGAGATGTATCAACTCCTCCAAGCTTAAACCTTTGCTTGCCCTCAAGCAATTCAGTTGACAAACTGAAGGTGATAAAGAAAAACTTTTACAAACTCTGTTTGATCTTGTTGTTGCAAATATGTAAAGCCAGCATTCAAGTTTTCAGCAAAGATTATGAACTAACCATATTCACAATAACATTTAGGTCTCATGTTTACTCATATCAATGGCATAATCAACTAGGGAGCAATAATAATAAATCTCGGATGACAACACTTTCTCAAAACAATCATAATATGATATAACAAGATGGTATCTCGCTAGCCCTTTCTGAGACCGCAAAATATAAATGTAGAGCACCCCTGAAGATCAAGGACTGACTAAACATTGTAATTCATGGCAAAAGAGATCCGGTCACAGTCATACTCAATGTAAATTAATAGCAATGCATTTAAATGACAGTGATGCTCTCCAACTGGTGCTTTTTGATAAGAGGATGATAACTCAACATAAAAGTAAATAGATAGGCCCTTCGTAGTGGGAAGCAGGGATTTGCAGAGGTTCCAAAGCTCAAGTTTTGAAACAAGGATAAATAATATTTTGAGCGGCATACTTGGATTGTCAACATAACAACCAAGAGATCTCGATACCTTCCATGCTACATACATTTATAGCCAGCTCCCAAACAGAATGGTAAAGTTTATACTCCCCTACCACCAATGAACATCAATCCATGGCTGGCCCGAAACAAAGAGTGCCGTCCAACTAACAACAATCCTAGGGGAGTTTTGTTTGCATATATTTTGATTTGATTTGAGCATGGGACTGGGCATCCTGGTTACCGGCCATTTTCTCGTGAATGATGAGCGGAGTCCACTCATCGTGAGAATGACCCACCTAGCATGGAAGATATAGACAGCCCTAGTTGATGCATGAGCTATTCGAGCATACAAAACAGAATTTCATTTGAAGGTTTAGAGTTTGGCACGTACAAATTTACTTGGAACGGCAGGTAAATACCGCATATAGGAAGGTATGGTGGACTCCTATGGAATAACTTTGGGGTTTATGGAAGTGGATGCACAAGCAGTATTCCTGCTTAGTACAAGTGAAGGCTAGAAAGAGACTGGGGAGCGACCAACTAGAGAGCGACAACAGTCATGAACATGCATTAAGATTAACCAACAATGAGTGCAAGCATGAGTAGGATATAAATCACCATAAACATAAATATCGTGGAGGCTATGTTGATTTTGTTTCAACTACATGCGTGAACATGTGCCAAGTCAAGCCACCCGAATCATTCAAAGGAGGATACCACCCTATCATACCACATCATAACCATTTTAATAGAATGTTGACATGCAAGACAAACCATTGTAAGCTCCTAGCTAATTAAGCATGGCATGAGCAACTATAACTCTACTTGTCATTGCAGACATGTTCATTCATAATAGGCTGAATCAAGAGCGATGAGCTAATCATATTTATAAAAACAAGATAGGTCGAGTTCATACCAGCTTCTCTCATCTCAATCATTTCATCATATAGCGTCATTATTGCCTTTCACTTGCACGACTGAACGGTGTAGATGATAATAACAGTGCACGTGCATTGGACTAAGCTGGAATCTGCAAGCATTTAATACAAAGGAGAAGACAAGGTAATATGGGCTCTTGGTTAGATCAACAATAGTGCATATGAAAGCCACTCAACATTTTCATCGTGGTCTTCTCCTTTCGACCCCCAAAGAAAAGAAAAGAACTAAAACTATTTACATGGGAAAGCTCCCAACAAGCAAAAGAAGAACGGGAAATCTTTTTGGGTTGTCTTTTAATATTACTACTACAAGCATGGAAAGTAAACTAGCTAAAGGCTACAACTATTTTTTTTGGTTTTTATTAAAGTTTTTCAAACACACAAGAAGAAAGTGAGAAACGAAAATAAACTAGCATGGATAGTACAATGAAAAAGAATGAGCACCGACAACTAGAATGAGTGTGTGAACATGAATGTAATGTCGATGACAAATATGTACTCCCCCAAGCTTAGGATTTTGGCCTAAGTTGGTCTATGCCCACGGATCGAAGCTACTCTCTCCGGTGTACTGAGGAGGGTCCTTAGGGTGCCACTGGTTAGCGAGATCCTCTGAATCCCACTGATAAATAGGCTATTGATATGGGTCAAGTGGTGGCTCTGGCTCTGGCTCTAGAACTTGTGTCATATTCCAGAATGCATAAATGGCCTCGGGCAAGATGAGGTACGTGCCTGAAAGTATGTTAAACAAAGAGGGTGCAGGCAAGGTAATAGTCTCACAATGAGTTTTAGCGAATATCAAGTTATACTTAAGCATCTTCTTATTATTTTTAACAATAAAATCATGTGCTACCATACTCTTATAGTCTAGAAAAATAGTGGGCAGCAACTTTTCCTCTTTCTCATAATGCCTAATAGGTATCTCAAAGTGTTTAGCAAGGCGTGTAGCAAAGATACCTTAGAATATGGGGCCCTTTGTATGGTTTAGACTTAACCGTTTAACAACAATAGCGCCTAAACTGAAGGTTGTATCACGAAACAAAGCATGGCGCAAAATAACAAGGTCAGGAGCACTAAGGTTTCCACTGTTCTCGCGACCAATCAAGCATCTGCTAGCAAATATCGCAAAGTAACATAGAACAGGAAAATGTATACTAGTAGTTCTTGCATCTGAAACTTTTCTCATTTCTCCTACAGCAATCCTATCAATAAATCCATCCACACCACTAGGATGTGGTTCCTCGATGCTGCCCACAAAGGGTAACTTGCAAACCAAACAAAAGTCATGGAGTGACATCTCCTTAACCTCATCATATAAGTGAAATTCCACTGAAGGTGGTGATTTCTTAGCATGGAAGTAAAAGTTTTGCGTGAAAATATTAGTGAGTAGGAGATACTGTTCGCGCTGGTCGTGGAGGAAGTCGGTGAGGCTTGCATTCTCAGCCAAGTAATAAAAGTCGTAATAAATTCCGGCGGCCCTCAAGAATGCATCACAAGGCCATTCACACGGCCGAACCTCTGTGGTGCGAGGAAGATTGTATTTGGGCTTTTTATTCTCCTCGTTCTGCTTATCCTTCGAGCTTCGACTCGAGGAGCCCCTCAACAATCTCTTCATCATTTTCTTTCTCTGAATTTTTTAGTGACTCAAAATAAAAGTGAACTAAACTCAACAAGATTGATAGCAACTACTCCCACAAGTGCCTAGAGGCTACATCATGCATTAAAACTACTTTGGACCATATAAATTTGACATGCAAGCTCAAGAACAGGGTCACCTTAGTAGCAAAAATTTGCAATAAATAAAGCACTAGAACAAAAACTAATTGCACCATTGGAGGAGTCACATACCGAAGAACAATCCCCCAAAGCAGTTTTGTGAATGGTGCTTTGAGCAAGGACATCAAAAATGGCAGCAAAATGAGCTAGAACACGGATTTGAGCTATGGGATGATTTTTCTGGAGGAAGACGAAGTGAGTGGGTGCTGGAATAAGTGGAGGGGGCACATGGGGCCCATGAGGCAGGGGGGGCGCCCCAGGGGGGTGGGCACGCCCTGTGCCCTCGTGGCCAAATGGTGTGTACCCAATGCCAAAAATTCTTAAATATTCTACAAAAAATCATACTACATTTTCAGGAAATTTGGAGAACTTTTATTTTCGGCGTATTTTTTATTGCAAGAATAATTCAGAAAACAGACAGAAAACTACTATTTTTGCTTTATTTAATCTAAATAACAGAAAGTAAAAGGAGGGTACAGAGAGTGGTGCTTTCTAACTTCATCCATCTCATGCTCATCAAAAGGAATCCACTAACAAGGTTGATCAAGTCTTGTTAACAAACTTCTTCTGAATAACATGAAACTGGAGAATTTTTGAATAACACTAGGTTACCTCAACGGGGATATGCATGTCCCCAACAATAAGAATATCATATTTCAGCAAAGAAGATAGGTCTAATCATTTCAGCAAAGCGCTCAAAATCCTCATCATCCTTTTTCTTGGATGGCTTAGGTGGAAAACGCATGGGTTTCTGAACCCATGGTTCTCTTTCTTTATCGTGCTTCCTAGCAACAAAGTCTCTCTTATCATAATGTTGATTCTTTGATTGTGGGTTATCAAGATCAACAACAGGTTCAATTTCTACATCATTGTTATTACTAGGTTGAGCATAACATGAACATCATCATTAACATTATCACTAGGTTCATGTTCATTACCAGATTGTGTCTCAGCATCAGAAATAGAAATACCATTGGGATTTTCAGTAGGTTCACTAGAAGCATGCAAAGTCCTATCATTTTCTGTTTCTTTTTCTTAGAAGGACTATGTGCATCAACATTAATTCTCTGAAAATCTTGCTCATCTCTCCTAGGATGGCCCTAGGGATACAAAGTTTCATGAGTCATTCTACCACCTCTAGTCATAACTCTAACAGCATTATCATTGTTCTTATTATTTAATTCATTGAACAAATCATCTTGTGCTTTAAGTACTTGTTCTATTTGAGTGGTAACCACGGATGCACGTTTACTAATAAGATTAAGGTCACCTTTAACTCTAGACATATAATCACTCAAGTGTTCAATCATATAGGCATTACGTTTCAATTGTCTACCAACATAAGCATTGAAGTTTTCTTGTTTAACAATAAAATTATCAAACTCATCCAAGCATTCGCTAGCAGACTTATAATGAGGGATATCACCTTCATCAAATCTATAGAGAGAATTTACCTTTACTACATGTGTCGGGTTATTAAGACCATGTATTTCTTCAATAGCTGGTAAATTCTTAACATATTCGACTTTAATACCTTTTCCTTTCATAGATTTCTTTGCCTCTTGCATATCTTCAGGACTGAGAAATAAAATAGCCCTTTTCTTTGGATTTGCCTTAGGAGTTGGTTCAGGAAGTGTCCAATCATTATCATTGCTCAATATATTATTTAATAGTAACTCAGCTTGCTCAACGGTTCTTTCCCTAAAACCACAACCAGCACAACTATCCAGGTGGTCTGTCGAAGCATCGGTTAGTCCATTATAAAAGATATCAAGTATTTCATTTTTTCTTGAGAGGATGATTAGGCAAAGCATTAAGTAATTGGAGAAGCCTCCCCCAAGCTTGTGGGAGACTCTCTTCTTCAATTTGAACAAAATTATATATTTCCCTTAAGACAGCTTGTTTCTTATGAGCAGGGAAATATTAGTAGAGAAGTAATAAATCATATCCTGGGGATTATGCACACAACCAGGAGCAAGAGAATTAAACCATATCTTAGCATCACCCTTTAATGAGCACGGGAACAGTTTAAGTATATAATAATAGCGAATTTTTTCCTCATGAGTAAATAGGGTGGCTATATTATTAAATTTAGTAAGATGTGCCACAATAGTTTCAGATTCATGGCCATAGAAAGGATCAAATTCAACCAACGTAATTGACATAGGATTGACAGAGAAATCATAATCCTTATCAGTAATGCAGATAGGTGAAGTAGCAAAAGCAGGGCGATATTGCATTCTAGCATTCAAAGACTTTTCTTTCAGCTTAGCTAATAGTTTCTTAAGATCATATCTATCATTGCAAGCAAGAAAGTCTCTCGCAGTTTCTTCATCCATAACATAACCCTCAGGTACAATAGGCAATTCATATCTAGGGGGAGAATCTTCATCATCACTTTAATTAATATCATCATTTTCAATAATTTCATTCTCTCTAACCCTAGCAAGTTGTTCATCAAGAAATTCACCTAATGGCATAGTATTATCAAGCAGACAACTAGTTTCATCACAAGCATCATGCATAGCAGAAGTGGCATCATCAATAACATGCGACATATCAGAGTCAATAGCAGGTGCAGGTGTAGGTGTCACATATTTACTCATAATAGAAGGTGAATCAAAGGCAGAGCTAGATGGCGGTTCCTTACCTCCCCTCGTAGTTGCGGGAAAAATATTGGTTCTTTCATCTTTCAAGTTCCTCATAGTGATCAACAGATATAAATCCCAAGTGACTCAAAGAATAGAGTTATGCTCCCCGGCAACGGCGCCAGAAAAGAGTCTTGATAACCCACAAGTATAAGGGATCGCGACAGTTTTCGTGGGTAGAGTATTCAACCCAAATTTATTGATTCGACACAAGGGGAGCCAAAGAATATTCTCAAGTATTAGCAGCTGAGTTGTCAATTCAACCACACCTGAAAGACTTAATATCTGCAGCAAAGTATTTAGTAGCATAGTATTATGGAAGTAACGGTAACGGTGGCAAAAGTAACAGTAGCAGTTTGTAGCAGTCGTACCAGTGGCAACGGAAAAGTAACTAAGCAAGGTTCAGTATGTGAAAAGCTCTTAGGCAATGGATTAGTGATGGATAATTACATCGGATGCAATTCATCATGCAACAGTTATAACATAGGGTGACACAGAACTAGCTCCAGTTCATCAATGCAACGTAGGCATGTATTCTGAATATAGTCATACGTGCTTATGAAAATGAACATGCATGACATCTTTTGTCCTACGTACCCACCCATGGCAGATGGGTCCTATTGGAAACTAAGGGATATTAAGGCCTCCTTTTAATAGAGTACCTGACCAAAGAATTAACACTTAGTGAATACATGAACTCCTCAAACTACGGTCATCACCGGGAGTGGTCCCGATTATTGTCACTTCGGGGTTGCCGGATCATAACACATAGTAGGTGACTATTGACTTGCAAGATAGAATTAAGAACTCGCATATATTCATGAAAACATAATAGTTTAAGATCTGAAATCATGGCACTCGGGCCCTAGTGACAAGCATTAAGCATGGCAAAGTCATAGCAACATTAATCTTAGAACATAATGGATACTAGGGATCAAACCCTAACAAAACTAACTCAATTACATGGTAAATCTCATCCAACCCATTACCGTCCAGCAAGCCTACGATGGGATTACTCACGCACGATGGTGAGCATCATGAAATTGGTGATGGAGCATGGTTGATGATGACGATGGTGACGGATTCCCCTCTCCAGATCCCCGAACGGACTCCAGATCAGCCCTGCCGGGGAAGATTAGGGCTTGGCGGCGGCTCCGTATCGTAAAACACGATGAATCCTTCTCTCTGATTTTTTTTCTCCCCGAAAGTGAATATATGGAGTTGGAGTTGAGATTGGTGGAGGTCCAGGGGGCCCATGAGGCAGGGGTGTGCCCCAGGGGGTGGGCGCGCCCTGCACCCTCATGGACAGGGTGTGGGCCCCTGACTTTGATTCTTTCCAATATTTTTTAT
Organism: Triticum aestivum; assembly: GCF_018294505.1. NCBI lineage: Eukaryota > Viridiplantae > Streptophyta > Magnoliopsida > Poales > Poaceae > Triticum > Triticum aestivum. Next base: position 555,182,013 of record NC_057798.1, on the reverse strand, counting down.
TAATTCCAAAACTTGTCTCCGTGGATTTTCAGGTCATTTCGAGAACTTTTATTTCGGCACAAAAATAACACCATGGCAATTCTACTGAAAACAGCGTCAGTCCGGGTTAGTTCCATTCAAATCATGCAAGTTAGAGTCCAAAACAAGGGCAAAAGTGTTTGGAAAAGTAGATACGTTGGAGACGTATCAAGTGGCGGCTTATGTTGAAGCTGATAATGAGACGACACATCAGAACTCATTTGATGCTTTGGATGAAGAGCGTGACCTTGCGACGGCTCATTTGGCGATACATCAGCAAGATCTACGTCGCTATCATAGTTGTAGAGTTCGAAGCCGGACCTTTCAAGAGGGTGACTTAGTGCTTCGTTTGATTCAAGATCACGCAGGGCTGCATAAGCTTTCTCCTCCTTGGGAAGGGCCTTTTGTGATCAGCAAAAATCTCAATAACGGGTCTTACTACCTCATTGATATACGAGAACACAAAGATTCACGCTAGTCAATAGAGGAGACCCGCCGGCCATGGAATATTGCTCATCTTCAGCCTTACTATACTTGAGCCATCGGCTATCTTATCCTTTGTACATACATTTGTCAATGTATATTTCTTTTATGTTTAATATAATAAAGCCAGCATCCCTGAAATTCAGGGCCTTTGTCGTTTCATATCTGTGCATCTGATTCTTTGTTATCTGATCATAAGGTCACTTGGGGGCTTCCAACCCACCGGGTTTAGTTTTCATACCATCTTGACCGGCCTGAGTTGCCATATTATGAGTTACACCTACCTATTTGCGACTTGCTACTCCACCAGGTGACCGCCGAACTCTTAGTAGTCAATCTTTTCTAAGACCCTAAACTTGTTAAGGTTAAAACAGTGGCTTGTGTCACGTGAGGGTCGGCTTACAGTGAGCTAGGATAAACTAAATGGTTATGCGTCCTTGAAAGCAAAAGAACTGAGAGCCAACTTGTTCGGTCGTGTCTTGAAAGTCGTCCTAGCAAAAATTTGGGATTTTTTGTATCTCTCTTTTGGATTCTTAGGATGTTCTTATGTTAAGTTTTTGCTTTTGTGAAAATTTTGACTACCCGGGTCGTGAGGCTCTGGATTATGTTGCCCATGTTTGAGTATTTTTGTGTTGTATCCCATCCTGGCTTTGGACTTTAAGTCGTTAGTATGTTTTGGTTTGAACAGTCGTGGTTATGAGACTACAAGTCTTTGGGTTGTCACCCGCCCTGGCTTTTGGTTTTTAAGCCGCCAGCATCATTTGGCTCTCCAGCCATGTTAATCATGTTTTCAAACTATTGTATGAGCCTATGAGTCTTCGGGTTTGGTAACCCTCCTTGGTTTCTGACTTTAAGTCACCGGTATATATGTTGATGAGTCTTCTGCAAAATATACAAGACCAAAGGTGAAGAGCATAGTCATTTGAAAAGGCTCATATGGATATGGTCAGATTGAGCATCACACAAAGTTCAACTACTAGATCAAAATTGTAGATAAAACATGGATGAAGGCATGACAAGGCAGATCAATGTTTTCAACTACCCTATTACACGGCTTCAACTGATCCCAAAAAAGTTTTTCAATCAAGAGTTTTTGGAGCTGCACTCCCATAACTCGGCTTGAGAGCCACCTGGATCATCATCGCTATGGTCAGTTGTCTTCCTGGCGCCTTGAAGATTGTGGGTCATCCCGCGTGCGCTCTTCTTCGTCGACCATCTGGAGGTCAGCCGATGTCTAGTCGATGCCTGTTAAAGCCTCGAATGTGGCTTCATCATTAATAATAATGGAAGAGTCGAGGTCAGGGGTGAAGATGTGCTTACGCCTAGGAGGAACAAGATCCATCACTTCATGCGTGGGTGGATTAATCTTGTTGTTGTCTTCATCATAAGCCGACGTGTACTGGTTCAAGTTCAGCTCTTCTATAAGCTTGCATGCTATGGGCCGCATCTCCCTGACACATTTGTTGAAGTCTTGTTCTTCAAATATTGAATCATCATCCTTGAACTTTGGGCATCCAGTGGCTATCTCCTCCGGGTCAAGCTCTGATTGCCACGCTTTTGCCCGACCTAGACCAACAATGGCTCCAGTTCGGGCGGCTGATAATTTAATCCCTTCAATTTGAGCCGGCGCAGTTGACAGTTGTTCTAAGATCGTCTTGATCAGAGTTGGAGGCTTTTGCCACCTGACAAGGCCACACGACTTTGCGGCGTTCCAGTGTACAATTGTTCTGTCAAAGAATAAGCCGCCTTAAGCTTCAGCAACGTGTTTTGACCAAGGCTGGCGCTTCTGGAGCATGTTTAATGTATGCATAAGAGTCGTCAGGCGGGTCAAGAAATTATGTATTACAAACCACCAGGCGTGTTGAACAAATGTAAAAGCAGATGATGTGTTGCATATGAATCTTACCAAAGATGGCGTCTGACATTTGAATAATATGTTGCTTTAAGCTGGCTAACTCTTCAATCACCAGCTTAAGTTCAGCTTCAGCATCTTCAGCTCTTTTCTGCAGGGCAGCCTTGTCAGCTTCCCAGGCGGTTCTCTCAGCGTCAAACCATGCCTTAATTTTCTTAAATTCTTCCAGTGCAGTCTTCGGCTTTAAGTCGGCCTTGGAAGTCTCTTTTTGCTGTAATTCTATATTTTTTCTTAAGTCGCCAAGCTGCGACTCCTGCTCCTTCAACATTTCCTGAAATATAACATTGAGGCAATAGTTATGACACAAGGAGCAAGTTTTTTAAGTCCCAAGCACATTGCAAGCAATATACTTGGCACTTAGGGGCTAATGTAGGTCATTCCAAAATTCCGATTGAGACCCAGCTAATCTTGTCAGTTTAACCCGGCCCATGGGGGCTACATGTATGATCTTATCAAGGTCATTGAAACCCGTCTCATCTTATCAGGATAAGCCGGCCCTGGAGGGCTACATGTGATCTTATTCATAGTTAATGATTTCATGACCCGGCTCATCTTTGTTAGGATAAGCCGGCCCGGGATGGCTACATATGGTTTTATTCAAAGTTAATGATTTGAAGACCCGGCTCATCCTTGTTAGGATAAGCCGGTGAGGGAGTCCTAGATTAGGGGGTATCCGGACAGCCGGACTATATGGCCAGACTGTTGGACTATGAAGGTACAAGACTCAAGACTTCGTCCCGTGTCTGGATGGGACTCTCCTTTACGTGGAAGACAAGCTTGGCGATTCGGATATTATATTTCTTTCCTCGTAACCGACTCCATGTAAACCCTAGCCCCCTCCGGTGTCTATACAAACCGGAGGGTTCAGTCTGTATGAGGACGATCACAACATTCATAATCATCATAGGCTAGCTTCTAGGGTTTAGACTCTACGATCTCGTGGTAGATCAACTCTTGTAACACTCATATCATCAATATCAATCAAGCAGGAAGTAGGGTTTTACCTCCATCGAGAGGGCCCGAACCTGGGTAAACATTGTGTCCCTTGCCTCCTGTTACAATTAGCCTTAGACGCACAGATCGGGACCCCCTACCCGAGATCCGCCGGTTTTGACACCAACATTTGTGCTTTCATTGAGAGTTTCTCTGTGCCGTCGCTGCAAGGCTCGACGGATCCTTCAATCATCAACAACATGGTCCAGGGTGAGACTTTCTCCCCCAGACAGATCTTCGTGTTTGGCGGCTTTGCACTGTGGGCCAATTCGCTTGGCCATCTGGAGCAGATCGACAGCTACGCCCCTGGCCATCAGGTCAGGTTCGGAAACCTAAACTACACGGCCGATATCCGCGGAGACTTGATCTTCAATGGATTCGGGCCTACGCTAGGAGCACCGGACAGTCATGGCTTAGACCTGCTGTCGGACAGTGCTCGGGATATCGCCCCTGCAGGAGTCCCGGACCTAAATCCGGGGAAGATTGCGCAGCCCGGGGATGGGTGGATGGACCCCGCTCCGGAGGCCGCACACCCATCGGCGGTAGAGCCGAACACAGACTTCACCCCCAAGGAAGCCTATGACACCAAACCCCTGGACTCGTATCCGGCAGCAGGTTCTAGTCCGCGCACCTTCGAGCCCGTCGAACTTGGTTGGGCTCCGGTAATGGAGTTCACCACTGCGGATATCTTCCAGCACTCGCCCTTTGGCGACATGCTAAACTCGTTAAAATCTTTCTCTTTGTCAGGAGACTCTTGGCCGAACTATGTCCGGCTCGAGTGGAAAGCCGGCGATGAGGGAATTCGTTGCCCACCCACCACCCACTTCATAGACACGGTGGATGATTTGACCGACGTGCTTGACTTCGACTCCGAAGACATCGACAGTTTGGACGACGATGTAGGAGAAGAACATGAACCACCACCCACGGGGCAGTGGACAACCACCTCTTCCTATGACATATATATGGTGGACACTCTGAAAGAGACCAATGGCGATGAGGCAATTGAGGATAACCCCTCAAAGAAGAAAGCAAAGCATGGGCGTCGCCAGCATCGCTCCAAGCCCCGCCACAGCAATACCGGCACCGGAGACAAAAACAATCCGGACGGTGCCGAAGATGAATACAACCCCGATCAGCCTGCCTTCGAGCAGGCCATGCAGGAAGATGGGCAGGTCAACCCAGACGAACAGGCGACGGACGGGTATCCGGAGGAGGAAAACTACATGCCCCCTTCGAAGACGAGATTAGCCTCGGCGACGGCGAGTTCGGCGTGCCCGAGGACCCCATGGAGCAGGAGCACTTCAAGCGCCGGCTTATGGCCACTGCGAGGAGCCTAAAAAGAAGCAGCAGCAGCTCCAAGCTGATCAAGACCTGCTCACAGACAGATGGACAGAAGTCCTATCAGCCGAGGAATATGGACTCGAGCGCCACACGGCTGACCGGCCACCTCGTGGCCGGGATAAAACGGCATATCAGCCCGAATACCAGCCCACACCCCCACGCCAGTTTACTACGGCCCGGGGCAATACGTAGGACCTGCGAGACAGACTGGAAAACAACGCAGGACAACCAAGATCGATCTATGGATCACGGGGCGCGCCACAGCACATGACGATGATCGTCATACCAGATACACTAATAGTAAATCCGGCCGGGCCGAACACAACCAACCAGACTTAGTCGGATTACATCGAGACATAGCCCGGCACAAAGGCGCCGCACACCCCATCTGCTTCATTGATGAAGTAATGGATCATGAATTCCCAGAAGGGTTTAAACCCGTGAACATTGAATCATACGATGGCACAACGGACCCTGCAGTATGGATCGAAGATTTCCTTCTCCACATTCACATGGCCCGTGGAGACGATCTACACGCCATCAAGTATCTTCCCCTTAAGCTCAAAGGACCAGCCAGGCACTGGCTAAATAGCCTGCCGCCAAATTCCATTGGCAGTTGGGAAAACCTGGAGGACGCTTTCCTCGACAACTTCCAGGGCACATACGTGCGACCACCGGATGCTGATGACTTGAGCCACATTACCCAACAGCCCGGAGAGTCAGCCAGAAAATTCTGGACTCGGTTCCTAACTAAAAAGAACCAAATTTTCGACTATCCGGATGCCGAAGCCCTGGCAGCCTTTAAGCATAATATCCATGATGAGTAGCTTGCCCGGCACCTCGGCTAGGAAAAACCAAAATCCATGGCGGCCCTCACGACACTCATGACACGCTTTTGTGCAGGAGAGGATAGCTGGTTGGCTCGCAGCAGCACCACGCCAATAAACTCAGGCACTTCAGACGTCCACGACATTAACGGCAAGCCACGACGTAACAAACATAAGCGTCGGAACAATGGCGATAACACTGAAGACACGGCAGTCAATGCCGGATTCAGTGGCTCAAAATCCGATCAGCGGAAAAAGCCGTTCAAAAGAAACAATCAGGGACCATCCAGTCTGGACCGCATGCTTGACCGCTCATGCCAAATTCACGGCACCCCGGATAAGCCAGCAAATCACACTAATAGAGACTGCTGGGTTTTCAAGCAGGCCAGCAAGATAAATGCCGAGAACAAGGACAAGGGGCTGCACAGCAATGATGACGATGAGCCGCAGCGTCTGAACACGGGAGGATAGAAGAAATTCCCTCCCCAGGTGAAAACGGTCAACATGATCTATACTACCCACATTCCCAAACGGGAACGAAAGTGAGCACTGAGGGACGTCTATGCGATGGAGCCAGTTGCCCCGAAATTCAACCCATGGTCAGCCTGCCCGATCACCTTTGATCGTAGGGATCACCCTACCAGCATCCATCATGGCGGTTCGGCCGCACTGGTTCTTGACCCAATCATTGATGGATTTTACCTCACACGAGTCCTTATGGACGGAGGTAGCAACCTGAACCTGCTTTATCAGGACATAGTGTGCAAAATGGGCATCGACCCTACAAGGATCAAGCCCACCAAAACTACCTTTAAAGGTGTAATTCCAGGGGTAGAGGCCCGCTGCACGGGCTCTATAACACTGGAGGGTGGTCTTCGGATCTCCGGATAACTTCCAAAGCGAGGAGTTAATCTTTGACATCGTCCCTTTCCGCAGTGGTTATCACGCACTGCTCGGACGAACCGCATTCGCTCGATTCAATGTGGTGCCACACTATGCATACCTTAAGCTCAAGATGCCAGGACCTCGCGGGGTCATAACAGTCAACGGAAACATGGACCGCTCTCCCCATACAGAAGAGCACACTGTAGCCCTCGCGGCAGAAGTACAAAGCAGCTTCCCCCGGCAAACCACCAATCCAGCGACAACAACTCTGAACACCGTCAAGCGAGTCCAAAGTACCCCGCAACAGGATCGCCAAGCATGCCAAGAGCGCGACTAGCAGTCCGGCCTCCGCTCCAGCCCCATTAAGGCAGCATTCGTGGCGCGCGTACACAATTACGCACTCAAAATACCATGGACATAGGCGGAGGCGCAATAGTGGCACAGTCAACAGTGTGGGTCAGCTGCAACACACTTTAATAACCCCCTTTATCTTTCAGGAACCCGCTTTCGGGCAGCCTCTCCAGAAGAGCCGGATTATCGGACCTTCACAGGAGAGAAATCCAAGGAGGCAAAAGGTGTCACGCACAAAGGGAATACCCAGGTGGAATCTATTCAGGATCGTCAATACCTGTTTTATATACCTGTATGCGGCCTGCCCTTGGATAGGACATGTCAAATAGTCCTATTTATCTCTGCTTAATGCATTCATTGTAAACCTACGCTTAAACCTATTATACATCAATGGGATATTATATACAGCGTCAACTTATTATTCCTATCTGCACATTTTTTCTATAAATGTTTATTTACTATTGCATCCGTACACTTTGGTACATTTAGTTTGCCAGGGGCTTCTTATGGCACCCCATAATATGGCAAGACAAGTCCGAACACTTTCAATAGTGCGGCACCCCGAACTTATAGCACTATATGCATCAGCTCTGAATCATGTCTTGGGTCAATAGTTGGGTTAGCCCGGCTCCCTTGTTTTGGTACCTTACATTCCGTTATATCGGCTAAGGTAGCGCAGGGAGAACTACTGCGATTGTGTCCCGGTTCTTCCGGACGAGCACCTCAGTAGAGAAAGCCGAAAACTGACCGGCATGATGTGGCAAGAGGCGGTCGCTGTTCGAGAGGTCTCAAAATCCTTAAAGATTTTTCCGCTTAAGGCCAGGAATCGGCCTCGTCCGATTTAGGCGTATATAGCGCCCCAATTCAGCCTTCCGAATTCTAGGGGCTTCGCCGAAATTTAAAATTGTAGACTTCTATGGCTAAGTGAAAGTTATAAAGCCGCATAGTCTGATTGCGTTGTTCGCTGCGCTAGACACCTCCTTTAGGGACCAAATATTTGGATAAAGAGTGTATGGGTTTTCCACGAACACCCCAGTACTAGTTACGTGGGGGCGGAAGCCGACGACTGGCCTACTTACAAAATTTTATAAACAGCCGCACATAAGGTAATATTTTAAATCAAACAGCGCTATATAGCGCAAGTAACTTCGTCTTTATATTACAAAAATGACAGAAGTGAATTCACTCCAAGATCGTGTCCTTGGTACATTCATCGGCCACGAGACGAGCGCCTTTCATAACACCATCATAATATTTTTTCGGATACCGATGCGCCTTGCCCTCTGGCGATCCATCCTTCACCAGCTTCTCCGCGTCCAGCTTGCCCCAACGCACCTTCGCACGAGCAAAGGCTCGGCGGGCACCCTCAATGCAAACGGACCGCTTGATGACTTCCAGCCGCGGACAGGCATTCACCATCTGCTTTATCAGGCCAAAGTAGCTGGCGGGCAAGGGCTCACCAGGCCACAGCCGGACTATGAAATCTTTCATAGCCACTTCAGCCGCCCTGTGGATTTCAACCAACTGCTTCAGTTGGTCACTCAGAGGCATCGACTATTCGGCTCCAGCATACTGGGACCAGAACAGCTTCTCCGTGGAGCTCCCCTCCTCGGCGCGGTAGAACTCCGCAGCATCAGATACGCTGTGTGGCAGATCTACGAATGCCCCTGGAGAGCCCCGAATTCGGGTTAGTAAAAGAAATGCCTCCTCCACATGCTTGCTTTGCATTGAGAATGTCTTACCCGCCGCTATCTTCTTGGCCGCCTGGATTTCCTTCTGGGCCTTTTTTGCTTCGGCCTTGGCGCCTTTCATGCTCACAAGGGCCTTCGCAAGCTCAGACTCCTTCGTCTTGTAGTCACGCTCCAAGGACTCAAACTTCTTGCCAAGCTCCTGGAGCTCTTGCTGTACCTCGCCCACCCTAGCATTCTGCTTTTCACGCTCAATACTCTCCAAGGCTGCCTTGTCTTCGGCCTCGGACAGTGCCTTCTTCAAGGACGCCACTTCGGTTGTGGCCCCTACCAAATCATGACACTTTCTTAGCGTCACCAATTTTTTCTGTCCTTTGTGATATTTGAACGGGGTATTACTCACCTTTGTTCTCTTTGAGCTGCCTCTTCGTGAGGCCGAGCTCCCCATGGGCCTGCTCCAAGTCCCGCTTGAGTCTGGAGACTTCCGCGGTGCGGGCAAAAGCGGCAACCAGCGCCGCCTGTTTATTCACATGAACACCTAATATTAAACTCATGCGGATTATAATTGACCCTCTGTTTGGCTTTTCGTTCCGAACACCAAACAGAGTATCAGGAGCTACTACCTATCGGGTGATAACTTCACACACTTTTTACTTACCTCAAAGCCTGTTAGGAGGCCGGTGCAGGCTTTGGTTAGTCCGCTCTTGGTGGACAGAACCTTATGAATCACCACACTCATAAGAGTGCAGTGCTCTTCGTCCATGGAAGCGCCGCGAAGTGCTTCCAGCAGACTATCCGACGCCTCTGGCATATAGCGGAAGTCATCGGCACGGATGGCTCGCCCTCCTTAGCGAGGGGCTGCCTGCCTGAATCCAGAGCCTTTGGAGGCTCCGGTATAGTGTTCGGCTGGGAGCTTGACTTGCTGCGGCTCCCGTCGTCATGGTCTGCGGGGATCTTGCGCCCTGTGAGACTGGCATCTGGGGTTTCGCCTTGAGGCATCTCCGGAATCGCCTCCCCTGGCTCAGGGAGCCTTTGGGACAACACCTTTATGTTGTCCGCAGGCCGAGGGGAAGTGGTCGTTGGGAGCGAATTCATCGCCGAATCGCTCAAAGACCCGTCCGAAGAAGATACCTCGGGATGGGCCCTGGGCGGACTGCATATGCGTGTTCAGCGTTATAATAGACTATAAAGCAAAGTCGCACTAAAATACAACGGAAGCACGAATACTTACAATCTTACTGGGGGCTTCCCCCTGGGCAGCCACTCCTCGTTGTAGGCGGCCGTGGTGGAGTAATCCGGAAGGGACGCCTTTCCCTTCTTGGGCGTCCTAGCCTCCCCGTCCGGGGCGGCCTTCCTTTTCTTCTCCTCCCCTGTGCGTGGAGGTGGCATTTCTTCGTGATCCTCCCCGCCTCCGCGGGAAGAATCCGCCTCGTCGTCCTTGCATGACGAGCCTATGACGGCCTTGCGCCGGGGACCCTTCCTGGTCCCCTGGGCCGCCCTCTTAGACCCTTCAGCCTCTCCAGATGGGGCAGCCCTCTCTTTCTCCTTCTCCTCCTCCCCTTCATGGGAGGAATGTGCGTCGTCGTCTTCGGACGAGGCGTCCTGTACAGCCTTGCGCCGGAGACCCTTCCTGGTCCCTGGGGCCTTCTTCTCGGCCCTCTTTTTCGGCGCCTTGTATGGCGCCGGGACTAGCATCTCCGTCAGGAGAGCTGTCTCCGGACCTTCTGGCAGTGGAGCCGGACAGTCGATCCGCTTCGCCATCTCCATGTACTCTTGATTAAGTACATGCAATAACTTAGCATCTTCCCATGAGTATGCTGGGAAAGCTACCCCTGGTGATGGTTAGAAAACTCACCGGACGGGGGGACCGCTCGGGGTGGAGTCCGCGGTCCTCGGACGTGGGAGGAGGTGTTTCGGTACCCTTAAACAGCACCTTCCATGCATCCTTAAGGGTCATGCCGTAGAGCTCTAGGAGTGCCCGGTGTTCGGCCGGGACGAACTCCGACAGATTAAAAGCATGTCTTTGGCACGGAAGAATTTGGCGGACGAGCATGAACTGGACTATGCTGACAAGCTTGATGTTCTTGTCAATCATATTTTTGATACAGTTTTGAAGTCCGGTCAGCTCCACAGGCTTGCCCCAGGCCAGGCCCTTCTTCTCCCAGGAGGTGAGCCGCATGGGGATTCCGGATCGGAATTCGGGGGCCGCCGCCCAGTTGGCACCGCGTGGTTCGGTGATGTAGAACCACCCCAGTTGCCACCCTTTCATGGTCTCCGCGAAGGAGCCATCAAGCCAGGTGACGTTAGGCATCTTGCCCACCATGGCGCCTCTGCACTCCACTTGCTGGCCGCTCACGATCTTCGGCTTCACGCAGAAGGTTCATAGCCACAAGCCGAAGTGACCTTGATGCGGAGGAATGCCTCGCACACGACGATGAACGCCGAGATGTTGAGGACGAAATTTGGGGCTAGATCTTGGAAATCTAGCCCGTAGTAGAACATGAGCCCGCGGACGAAGGGATGAAGTGGAAATCCTAGTCCACGGACGAAGTGGGCGAGAAACACGACCCTCTCGTGGGGTTCTAGAGTTGGAATGATCTGCCCTGCATCTGGTAGCCGGTGCGCGATGTCTGCGGCCAAGTATCCGGCCGCCCAAAGCTTCGCAATATGCTCCTCCTTCACGGTGGAGGCCACCCACTTGCCTCCTACTCCGCACATGTTTGGCTATGCGGAGAAGGCGTGGACTAGGGCGCTGGAGCGCGAGGAGGCAAGAATGGATTAGCGAAGGAGGAAGAAGGCGTCGGTGAGAATGGGGAACCCTTGTCCCTTCATAGAGGCAAAGAAAGTGGTGCGCCTCCCCACTTGCCCGTTGAGGGTCGCTTATTTCTCAAGCGCCACGATAGATGGCGCGGTTGGGTTACCCATACCCGTATTGATGGGAATCCAGTGATAAGGGGACATGACCTCTGCTTTGACAAGACGTGCCAAAGAACCGCCTCGCAATGTGCGATGTGGCTGGTTGTGGGGAAACGGTTTGAATAATGACCTGACCATAGTGTCGTGTCACGTTGTCTAAAGTTGTCAGCAGATTACACTTGTGAGATATTATTCTCTCTACGATGGTATGCGAAGATCGTCTTGCAGATCCAGACATGATTCAGGTGTTCGATAATTACTTTGGAGTATTCGGAGATGGAACCCGCCTTGCAATGCCGAAGACAAACTGCGCGCCAGACTCATCATCATTGAAGCCTGGTTTAGGGGCTACTGAGGGAGTCCTGGATTAGGGGGTATCCGGACAGCCGGACTATATACTTTGGCCGGACTGTTGGACTATGAAGATACAAGACTCAAGACTTCGTCCCGTGTCCGGATGGGACTCTCCTTTGCGTGGAAGAAAAGCTTGGCGATTCGGAAATTATATTTCCATCCTTGTAACCGACTTCATGTAAACCCTAGCCCCCTCCGGTGTTTATATAAACCGGAGGGTTCAGTCCGTATGAGGACGATCACAACATGCATAATTATCATAGGCTAGCTTCTAGGGTTTAGCCTCTACGATCTCGTGGTAGATCAACTCTTGTAACACTCATATCATCAATATCAATCAAGCAGGAAGTAGGGTTTTACCTCCATCGAGAGGGCCCGAACCTGGGTAAACACTGTGTCCCTTGCCTCCTGTTACCATTAGCCTTAGACGCACAGATCGGGACCCCCTACCCGAGATCCGCTGGTTTTGACACCGACAGCCGGCCCTTGGGGCTACATGGCTATGCATATATGAACTAGTGGAATGAGGTTGAATTTGTACCTCGTATTTCTGCTTCATCAGATTAACCAGGCCAGCTTCCATGTCATGGCTTGTGTGCAGGCGGTTTAGGTAGCCTGCGTGCAATTCGCCTGTGCTAAAATCTGCATAGTTTTGCAGGTCTAGTTTTAGCTTGTCCTTGTATATGGCTGGCAGGTCTTCTTTGGCACTATGTTTAGCCAAGATAGTAGGATTTCCTGGATCTGTATACCCTGTGCCAGTGATGATGACATCTTTAGTGGTCTTCTCGAAAGGGATCTCTTCAGTTAGCCTCGGAGGAATTAGCGACTTGAGCCTTGGTGGGTCTGGGCAAACAGTCGGGTCAATCCCAGTGTTCATTGGCTCAAGAACCGTAGCATCAATTTGTGGCGGTGGATCATCGGCAAGGTCTTCATGATTTGGAATTGAAGCCTCGGGGGCTTCTGGTGCCTGTTGAGGGAGTCTTGGATTAAGGGGTCCTCGGACAGCCGGACTATATACATGGGCCGGTCAGTTGGGCTATGAAGGTTCAAGATGAAGACTTATTCCCGTGTCCGGATGGGACTCTCCTTGGCGTGGAAGGCAAGCTTGGCGATTTGGATATGTAGATTCCTTCCTCTGTAACCGACTTTGTGTAACCCTGGCTCCCTCTGGAGTCTATATAAACTAGAGGGTTTGGTCCTTAGAGACAACAACGATCATAATCCCATAGGCTAGACTTCTAGGGTTTAGCCATTACGATCTCGTGGTAGATCAACTCTTGTAATACTCATATTGTCAAGATCAATCAACCAGGAAGTAGGGTATTACCTCCATAGAGAGGGCCCGAACCTGGGTAAACATCGTGTCCCCCGTCTCCTGTTACCATCGACCTTAGACGCACAGTTCGGGATCCCCTACTCGAGATCCGCCGATTTTGACACTGACATTGGTGCTTTCATTGAGAGTTCCGTTGTGACACCGAAAAAAGGGTTGATGGCTCGCCTTGTCGTCAAGGACAACATCACCTCCGGGCAGCCCTGGCCTCAGGCCAAACCCTCCGGCTGGATGGCTTCACTTAGACCGCCCGTACGGCCGTCGTGCCGACAATGACTTCTCGGGTCATCAAAGATTGACTCCGCATCAACCGAGAATACTCCAAGCAGATGGATCCAACGGAGTTGTCATCTTTAAACAAACTCCTAGATCGCATCGCCACCGTGGGAGTCGCTACGGACTACGATCGGATTGGGCTTAAACCTGATCAGAGAGATTGAATCTCCACCAATCACCCATCAGATAGCGGTAGTGGAGGAGCAATACAACAACTCTTCCTCTATATTGAGGACGAACTATGTTCGGATTTCCGGTCTCACAGAGCCAGATACCCGCCCGCGGGAAGACGTGCCCCATACTTCGAACCTAGAGTCGGACTGTGAGCCTGAAAAATTGGTTGATATCCCGGAGCCCGAATTGTTAAGCTCAGAAGCTTCTCAAACTACGGATCCCAGATTGGGTCAGGGTTCGGACTTAAATCCACCCACCCACCAAGATACACGCGATCTTATCCACATCAAACAACAGTCTCAAGAAACAGTCCATCACTTTTGGGCTAGATTCCTCCTTGTCAAAGACAGGATCAAAGACTGTCGCGATGAAGACGCAGTCTCATTATTCTGCAAAAATTGCACGGACGAGAGAATCCTCAATGCCATCAACCACCATCACATATCACACTTCGCAGACTTGGCAACCATAGTATAGAAGTACTGCGCAATGGAAAGCACCTGGAAATCTCAGGCAGCTTCTTGGGAGCCACCAGTTTCCACTCAACCCCTCGTCCGGATAAAAGGATGCACCCTCGTAGGTCGCCTAATCCAATACCCAAAAAATCAAAGCCCATTACGGGGCGCGGAACCGTTCTGGAAGGATGGCTTAATAGGCCATGCAAAATACACAAAACACCGGATAACGTACCAACCCACAGCCTTAGAGCATGTTGGATACTCCGGCAAGTGGCCAAGAGTGGCGAGGATCTCCTCAGCAAAAATACCGCAGAGCAACATCCCACGGAAAACAACAACCCTACAGTATTAACAGTCTTAGAGACTTTCGCCTCAATCAATATGCGCAAAAAGGCACTCTGCAACCTTGTTGAAGTCTGCCAAGTCGCAGAAATAAACCCCTGGAACAACACAGCCATAACTTTCAATGCCAGTGACAAACCAAAATTCAGAACAGTCCGGGCACCAGCCACATTGGTCCTCAGTCCGATCGTGGAGGGCTTTCGGCTTACCAAAGTGCTCATGGACGGTGGAAGCGGACTAAACCTCATTTACAAGGAAACTCTCCACAAAATGGAAATAGACAGGAGCCGCATTGAGCAAAGTAGCACGACCTTCCGAGGAATTATTCACTGTCCGGAGGCGCGATGTGCGGGAAAAATCACACTCGATGTGGTATTCGGCACGCCGAAGAATTATTGGTCCAAAGAGATAACCTTTCAAGTGGCCCCTTTCAACAGTGGATATCATGCCCTATTAGGGAGAGATGCATTTGCAAGCTTCCAAGCCATACCCCATTACGGGTACATGAAGCTCAAGATGCCCGGGCCCAATGGTATCATCACCCTTGCCAGCGATCCGGACATGGCACTCCGCGCCGAAAACAAAACAGCAGCCTTGGCCCTCGAGGCGCTATCTGAAGCCCTCGCGGCCCAAGAGTTAACCGCGTTGCGCTCAACGGTGGATAGGGACGACGTGATCCTCGATAAGCAACCCGAATCCACCTCCTTTAAACCAGCAGACAAAATAGTCAAATTCCAAGTCCACCCAACGGACTCCACGAAGACAGCATCAATCGGGGCACAGCTGGACCCCATGGTGGATGCTGCACTGTGGGCGTTCCTACGCGAAAACTAGGACATATTCGCCTGGCACCCTTCTGACATGCCAGGGATCCCATGCAGACTGGCCGAACATAGCCTAAACATACTGAAGGGATATAAGTCGGTCAAGCAAACATTGCGGCGCTTTTCCAAACCCAAACAACAAGCCATGGGGGAGGAGCTAGCCAAGTTACTCGAGGCCGAATTCATCAGAGAGATAAAACACCCGGACTGGCTAGCAAACCTTGTGATGGTAAAAAAGAAGGACAAATCCTGGCGCCTATGCGTCAATTTCAAAGACCTCAACAAGGCCTGCCCTAAGGATCCTGTCGGATGTTGGGTTCCGGCAGACCCTTAAGGTTCGAACACTGGGGTGCGCACGAAGATCTCTCCCCTACCGATCTACGTCTGATCGCCTCGTGAGATCTAAGCTGAAAACGATGAACAACACAAGGGACACGAGATTTATACTGGTTCGGGCCATCATTGTGGTGTAATACCCTACTCCAGCGTGTGGTGTGGTGGATTGCCTCAGGGGCTGATGATGAACAGTACAGGGGAAGAACGGCCTCGCGAGAGGTGTTCTTGAGCTGGTGCAATGAACTGCCTGGGTGAGTTTGATCGCCTCTCTCTCTCTAGTCTTCCCAAAATCTGGATCCCCCCCTACTCTGTGGTGGCTAGCTCTATTTATAGAGGCCCTGGGCCTCTTCCCCAAATATTAAGCGGGAAGGGCGCCAACAACGGCCATTTTGAAGGGGAACATCTAGTACAAGGTATCCTGACTAAAGTTGGTCTTTGGCTGCCAAAAGCACTGGCGATGACGCTGTCTTGGGCTCCACGGTGACCTCCATCCTGCCGCTCCGCTAGTTTTGGTCTCGTTGCACTGAAATGGCAACCTTTTCCTGATGCCTCGGTACTCCACGTTTGTGCTTGCCCCCTTTGCACCAAAGAGGAAACAAGGACACTGCACAGGCCGACGCCCGTCTGGCGCCCGCCTAGTCTCGATCGTCACAGCTTGCGTCACGAGCACCTCGCGAGGTACCCTGCCTTGATCTCTCCGCCTCCTCGTGAGCCTGCCTAGCGAGGTCGTCCCTGAGGAAGCCTTGCATCGTCCGCCCCGCGAGGCTTGGCCCCTCGCGAGGGTCTTGAGTCTTGTGCTGATGAAGACGGGCCGTGCTGGGCCACCACTTGAGCCACGCCATAGGCCGCAGGCAGGCATGTCCGGGGACCCCCATTCCCAGAATGCCGACAGTAGCCCCCGGGCCCAAGGCGCGCTCGGACTTGGCTTAGCGGAGAAGCGAAGGGGCAAGTGCGGAGCACCGTGGGACCCATCAGCCTGCGGCCTTGGGCGCCGTGTGGCGGTTGATTGGATGTGGGCGTCTCCGCTTCCCCATGCTCCCTCATTATGCGCCTGGCTAGGCGGCCATGAGATTTGCACACAGTTATCCTCCCTTCGCAACCTGCACACTTCTTGCTCCTCTTTCCTCCTCGAGCCTCTGCTTCCGCCCCCAATCCACCTCGAGCTCTTCCCCCGTCCCATTGCCATGGCACCGACGAAAAAGGATGAGGGGAAGAAACCCGCGCCCTCAACCAGCATGCCCCCGGTGGTTGCTCCCGCCATTGACAAATCGCTCATACTCAACCTGGAGGCCCTGGAGAAGGTTTGCTCCGCGCTTGCCTCCAGCTTCAATGAGTGTGGGAAGATGACGGTCTGGCCTGCGTCCCACGCCTCCTTCGATAGGGTCGTCACGGAGGTTCGATTCTTCGCCGACGCCCTGTGGGCAGGCCTGGTTCCCCCCTTTTCCGCCTTCTTCAATGTGGTGCTTTCCCATTATCAGATCCACATGATGCATCTTGGCCCCCAATCCATTGTTCTACTTGTTGTCTTCGCCTTCGTTTGGGAGGCAATGGTGGCGATTCCTCCTTCCGTTGCCCTTCTGCGCCACTTCTTCTCGCTGCGCTTGACCGATCCTTCCCGGTGTTTGGGGTGCGTGAGCTTCCAGGCCATGCCGGAGATGGCCGCCTCAGGGATCGATTTTAGCCTCCCACCTTCTGTGAGCAGGTTCTGGGAGCGGTGGTTGTACGTGGACGTTGGGGTGCCCAGCCCCCTGCTCACGCACCCGACGCTGCCTGCTATTCCCAATCCTGGTTGGGATCACGAAGAACTCACGAACCCCCAACTTGCCTTCACCTGGCATCGCTTCAAGAGGTTGAGGGACCTCGGGGTGACGGCGCCCAAGGTGGTGAAGGAGTTCCTCCGGCGCCGCATCGCTCCTCTCCAGCGCTATTCCCGCCCAATGTGGACTTATACCGGTTGCTAGGACCGTATGAGGCTCCAGGAAGGGAATCTCGCACCGGAGATGTTGAAGAACGTGCTGCTGGTCCTGACGGGCGACCCCTTTCCTGGCAGCGCTGGCCATGGGGGCGCCCTGTTATATCTTTGCAAAAACAGGGTCGACTTTGCAAGGCAGATGCCCCGTTTCGACGAATGGGGGCTGCGCCCAGCCAACCTTGTGGGGCCTCACGAGAATCCGGTTGCCGTGGTCCTTCCCCTGGCTGCCCGCGCCGACCTCGCCTCAGGAATCGTTGCAGGGAGGCAAGGATTGGCGTGTCAGGACCCCGACTCAATGCCACATCGATCTAGCATGTAACACCCCATATCACTTTGCGGCCTCACGCACGGTATTCCCACGGGTGTCGCCTTACCTTTGCCCGGGACCGTTTGCGCCTTTTGGCACACGTATATGACAGTGTCGCTAGCATCCATATGATAAGGAGCCCGGGCTGACATGGCTAGTCGTAAACCCAAAGTGGCACAAACTTACAGGGACAGGCATCCATGACCCAGCATCGAACGTGTCGGTCATCAGCGAGTGAATCCAGGCTGTAGCACTGGGCTAGCAGGACTCCGGTGAACCGGGCTGTAGCGGGCTAACAGGACTCCGGTATTCATCGCGTGACATTTCCCCGAAGGGACAGACACAGGAACGAAGAAGGACACATGCCGGCCAGCCTAAGTGTTCCGGAGCAGTAGCAAGCTACCATGGCTCAGTGGAAACACTAGGAGACATTTCCCGGTAAGAGAGGCTACTAAGGATAAACAACTAGATAGTCAGATCCCACACATACCAAGCATTTCAATAACATACACACAATATGCTCGATATGTGCAATACAACATGGCATCACAACATGACTCTACAACTCAAGTAATTATTCAATAGGCTCCGAGGAGCGGGATATTACAAACATGGGTCTCATGACCCAACACTCAGAGCATACAAATCCAAGCACAAGCGGAAGCTATCATGTCTGAGTACAGACGTCTATAAATGAAAAAGGCTGAAAGCCTGACTATCTACCAGATCCTGCCGAGGGCACAAGATCGTAGCTGAGGTAACAAGCTAAACGTTGAAGTCCAAGCGGAACTACTAGTGAGACTGAAGTCTCTCTGCAAAAACATAAATAGGCAAACGTGAGTACAAATGTACCCAGCAAGACTTACATCAGAACTATCTACATATGCATCATTATCAACAAGGGGGTGGTGGAGTTTAACTGCAGCAAGCCAGCTTTGACTCGGTGGCTAACCTGAACTACGACTGCAAGTAACTCTTTTGAGGTGGCGCACACGAGTCCACATATTCACCATATCAATACACCACTATGGATCCGCTCTCGTCTCCCTACGAGAACGCCATCCATAGCACTCACGCTTATCTTGCGTATTTTAGAGTATCCACTTTCACTTGTCTATGAACTGTACAAGGGGTCCAAGTTTCCATATCCGAGGAATCCGGCTATTCGAATAGATGATGATAACCCTGCAGGGGTGTACTTCTTCACACACGCTCTCGCCACTTACCGCCCTGTACACGTCATGTACCTCGGCAACCTTCAAGCGGAAGCCGGGCGAGGGAGTCGGCCACGACCTGACTAACCGAACAAGTCTCTAGTCCAGGTTTATCGCCTATTCGGGTTCCATCCGCAAGGAGATCCGGCCGGGGTGTCGCTTACGGCCCCAAACGATGTGAGCAGGGTTCCCAAGCCCACCATCCGGGTGCCACTTGGTACACCGGGCCACTGTGCCTAGTCTGTCCCAAGCCCACCTGTACCGGGTGCCACTTGGTAGACTACTAACACTACCTACAAACACCAGAAACTAGTTGCAACTCCTGGACAGAGATCATGTTGATTAATAAGTCGAGAGGGGTCGAGTTACCGGAACCCAATGTGTGGTAGTAACTGGTCATGGATCACAAACACAGAACTCAGTTCCTGAGGACGGCTGCAATGAGACAACCCACCATGTACTCCTACATGGCCTCTTACTGCTACCTTTACCAAATCGTGTTCACACACTTAGCTCACACACAGTAGGACATGTTCACACGCCTCTGATTCATCCCCGATGAATCAGACCTGACTCAACTCTAAGCAATAGCAGGCATGACAACAAGCATGAATGAGTAGGCACAACAGGGCTCAAACAACTCCTACTCATGCTAGTGGGTTTCATCTATTTACTGTGGCAATGACAGGTCATGCAAACGATAAAGGGGTTCAGCTACCGCAGCAAATAACAAATATGTCATTGTTGTCCTAATGCAGTAAAAGAGAGCAGGAGCGAGAGAGTGGGATTTTATCGGAATGAACAAGGGGGTTTTGCTTGCCTGGCACTTCTGAAGATAACATTGAGTCATCATCAGTGTCAACGATCACCACGTCGGAACATCGTCTACCGGGAGGGAACAGATACCGACAACAAAGAAGAAATACAATCAATGCAATGCACAATATGATGCATGCTCATGACATGGCAATATGAATGTGTTTTGAGCTAATGCAACTAGCAACAGATTAAATGAAGTTGGTTTGAATACAAGATTCAAATTCAAACTCCATATGTGATTATTCAAATATCATTTAATTGATTTGTGCTAAACAGCAGCTATAAGTTGTTCTAACATGCATGAAAATGGTATAGATGGATTCCTTGAATTTTTCTGATAATTTTTCATATATAAATTATTTAATTTGGAGTTACGGTTAAATTTCTATGATTTTTAGAAGTTTTAGGCATTTTCTGGAATTTCCTGAATAATATAAATCCAGAAATAAATTATGGCGTCAGCACCACGTCATGGTGACGTTAGCAGGGTCAACTAGGCGCCCCAGGTCAAACCTGACGTGTGGGGGCCACACGTCAGTGACACAGGAGCTAATCCCGGTCAAACCCAGCGCTGACTGGGGTTTGACCAGGGGTGGGGCCCACTGTCAGTGGCCTAGGGGGTTGGTTAGTGCGTCATTAGTGGCTAATGACAGCACCACGTCACTGGCCACCGGAGTTCGGCCGGCGGCGACACGAAACGCGGTGGATGTTCACCGGGGTTGCGCTACGGGCGGCGGCTGGATGCGCGAAGGCCACCAGAAGGTAGCCCGTACACGGCCGCACCTAGCTGGCTGCACGAGGGGCCGTGGGGTGGCCGGAGACGACGGCAGCGAGCACTTCCGCGGTGGCCGGAGTTCGGGCGCGAACGGTGGCGAAGCTACGGCGCACTAGAGGAGAAAACGAGGAGGGCTACGTGCTCCTGGGGGTTCACCGAGCACGGTGACGTGCTCAGGCGCGGGCTGCGGTGGCCCTGGCCACGGCGGCACCATGGCCGGCGGCGATGGGGTTTCGGCCTTGGTGGATAACCTAGCTACGGCGCGCGAACGACGAAACAGAAAGGGGGAAACGGACGGAGAGCTCACGTAGACCCTGTAGAGGTGGACGGCGAGCTTGAGGGAGGCCGGACGAGGACGGATTTGACGGCGGCGATCCGCGGTGGCCGAGGAGGGGAACGGCGAAGCTGGCCCCATCCAGGGCTTCCGGCGCCTTCCGTCTTGGTGAGGAGGAAGAGGGAGGACCGGCGGAGCTTCCTGGGGCGTCGGTGAGCCGTGGGGTGGCCGGTAGCCACGGTGGCACTCGTCGGTGGCGGCAGCTCCGTTCGGGTGAGGAGAACAGAGGAGGGGGAGAGTGTTCCGGGGAGAGGATGAGGATGCAGGAGAGTGAGGGAGAGAGGCAGGGAGGTGCGTGGCGTCTCCGGCGTCGAGGAGGAAGCAGGAGGTGGCCAGGGGGAAGCAGGAGGTGGCCGAGGCCTCTCGGGCGCGCGCCACGCCTCGCCTCTGCCTACTGGCAGAGGAAGACGACAGGGGGGGAGTGGAGATGGGCTGGGCCGTGCTGGGCCAGGTAAGTGGGCGCCAGGTAACTTCCTTCTCTCTCTCTCTTTTATTGCTTTTCTATTTCTGTTATTTTGTTTTTGATTTGATTTAAAATACCAAATCATTTAATAAAATCCTGGAAACAATTATGGGTGTTTTCTGAATTATTTCAGTGACCCTTAACAATTTCCAACATTTATTTGAACATTTAAATTATTTATAGTATTTAAATGCCCAAAGTCAAATACAATATGATTTAATTCAAACATCCAAAAATGACCTAAGAATATATTCATCATTTTTGGCAGAGGTTTCCACCTTAACCAGAAATCATGAACTTTTCTTAGGGACCTTTTGGGTTTATTGAAAAGATTTTAATTCACCCTAGTTGAGTTGATTTAATGCTAGGGTTTGAACATCCCCATTTCAATTTTAGGCAAAATTTAAACATGATGCAACACATGACTAGCTAGCTCAGAGCAAACCAGAAGCTAGGGATGTGACAACTCACCCCCACTAAACAAAAATCTCGTCTCGAGATTCAAGCGTAGGGTAAGGTGAAGGGGTAACGCAGACTAGTATAATCTTCACGATCCAGGGTGCATTCCATAAGAGTGTTGATTTGATCACCACCATTATCTTGATGTCTTGCTCCGAGAACTCCAACCAATCATGACAACGAGAGGAAAGGAAAAACTCTAAAAGAATTGTTCTTCTCGAAGGTCGAACAACTCAGGATTAACAGACATAGCAACATCTCTCGAGCTGAGAGACGAAGCACACATCCATAGGACTGGAGTGAAGCAGATGACGGAGGTTCACTAGGTAGACAACAATTCCACACCTAAGAAGGTGGTAATTGATTGTCAACGTAGCGAGGAGTTGCCATGATACCACAACGAGGCATCTTAGGGATGGTGACTCGTAGATATATCCCCTTAAGTGGCAAAAAGAATTACCTTTGATTCAGAGATCATTGAAACTCTTTAAACCAGCCTAAGGCAATTCTCGAGCGATCGTTTGGAGGGGGTCGGTAGAATGGCATACTCGGACTTGGATGATGTGGATTACCTTGTTGAAGACAACGTAATGGATGAATTTGCTTACCACCGAGAATGGAAGAGACCCATGGTAGAATGGCACATTGGCGGTGCAAGCTGGGAACAAAATGCAAATGATGGGAATGATTCTGGTAACTGGGGAAGAACCCAACAAATAGAGAGTGAATTCACTGTTTGAAAAGGTCATAGCATAACCGAGGAAGCTGAGAGCAAACCCAGTTAGTGCCAATGATAACACCTAGCGCTTGTGTGTGCTCTCAAGAACTTGAGCATTCCCATATTCATCAAGGTTTTACCAACATCCGTGTCAAGGATCCTGGCAACACAACATACCACCATGATGAACAACGATGGACGATGCAGATGCAAAGGAAGATAACACTTTCTCAGATTTTACCTTAGCGAGGCCAAGGAAACAAAATCTGGATGATCGACCGAGAGACATTTAGCACTCCACTCCTAATGTTCTCCTTGATGTGCTAGCATATCCCATTCATTGAAATGGTTTGGTAACTAGACATCAAGTAAAAGGTCAGACTTCGGGAACACAAAATCCATAAGATCAATTACGGAGGTAAATCCTGCGAAATCCTTATGGGAAGGTGGCCAACTTCCTCAAACAAGATACTACAATAATAGGTCTTCCGGTTGGGTGTGTTGGCCACGACATCCACTTTACCGGTTATCGAGGGACCAATATTATAGTTCTTGGGAAATGTTCCAACCATCATATCTGCCTGAGATTCAGATCTGGTTGGTGTCAGGATATTCCAGACTCATCGAGTCTAGGCAGAAAAATGAAAGTTTGCAACACCAATCGACGAAATGACGTTGCGAGATTCTCGGGAAATGAACTATGATAGCAAGCTCCAAAACACGAGCTGGTTCTGCTACACACATGTGAACATGTTGTCCTAGACAAACATTATCACATGGTAGTCTTACAATAAAACACTACCGAGTTCAGGTGGGGAACCATCATTAATGACATCGAAGTCTCCACGCGTGGAAGTCCAAGGAGTTCACCTTGGACAGACTCCTTTATCTTTGAACAACTCAATCAGTGGCTTGGTGTGCTAGGAATACATATGGAGTGGAGGTAATTAATCTACCAAACCATAGTATAGTTTGCACATGCATGACTGACTTGGGATGATTCCAGAGGAGCAAAAACAAACTTTCTCAAATTCATGGCGGCAACTATCACTAAATGCTCGTGTATAAGAGGAAGTCACTCATTTCATCCGAACATATGCTTCATGAGCTAGCATGAACAAATGCTTTCAAAAGTTTCCAACACTAGCTTAATGTTCAGCAAAATTATGGAGAAGACAAGGATGTTGTCGATGGGCTCAACAACAATTCATCCAGATTCCCATGGAGATGGAATTCCATAACTATGTGATCAAGGTGATAGTATTGGTCAGACCCCAAGAATATAATGGTGTATGCTCGAGGAAAAACCACGAGTAAAACAACATTACGAACATTGTTGGTACTGGTTTGATTTGACGATAGCCCACACTCAAATCAAAGGATTGATAAGACAATAGGTCCAGCAATTGATCACAGGGACCAATCGATGAAGATATAATCTTTCTTCAACACACACTACACAAGAATATCCCTTTGGAACGAACTAAGTCAGGCAAGCTTTTATCTTCCAACTCTCCAAGTTGTTGTTTAGCTTATCTAACTAGCTCAGGGGTATCCAACACGAATTCTTGCAGAGAGGGGTGGTTTACAGGATAAACCAACTTGATCACGAGCTCAACATAACAGTCAGGTGACAACCTAGTGATACTTTCAAGAAGATATTCGGAAAATCACGAACCACCGGTATGTTACTAAACCCGAGAACAATCTTGCTTTTAAGGGCAAGACATATGATAAAAAGGGCGAGGGATTGCCAAAATCCTAACTCATCAATCAAAGAGTGCACCAGGAAATAAGGACTAGGTAGCACAATCTATCTTAGAATGGTGATTCAATAACCAACACGCTAAGAATGAGGTTATCGTCCATTTAACTACCAAGCAACAGAGTTGCTAGCAGTATTGATTTCACACGCCATGATTCATTTGTCGGCATTCCGGTTACAATAACACAGGAACCAAGGAATGAACAATGATGGCAAGAAGTATCACTGTACCAAGAGTTCATAGGATGGTGTGCGATTCCTATAACAATCCCGATATAAAGATGGTAATACTCCAAGGTAGAGCAGAACAAAAGCTGGATTAGCAATTTGTTCTGCAGAGCACAACTTCTTTGACCCAATCCTAGATATGGATGAGGTACTGGAGTTTGTTTCTCCTAGTCATCCTGAATAGAATGGCTTGACGGACCACAAGAATAATAGGCATCGATGAACGATTCCACACATACTCTTGACTATCAATTGATAGACGAGGGTCAGAAGACAACTAACGAGGGACAACCCAAAGGAACATATGTTTTCTGAGTTGTGGATGCATAGATTAGTATGTCGAGCAGAGCTCAACATGTTTCTTCCGGATAACCTATGCGGAAAGGTTGAACTGGCAGAGTCACAATATATAATGGAGAACTCATCAAGAGCATTCTGGTTGTGATCGTTCAGTCCAACGAGGAACTTCTGCCATAAGTAGTTCATGGTATTTGGAAGAAGAAGATACCACGGACTCCAAGGACTATCGCAAAGATTACTAATAACCTAAGGGAGCTAGCAATTACTATCAACATGAAGTAAGTAGGGTGAATCTCGGGTTCAAAACCCAAGGAGTAGAATACCTACTACTAAGTAGCATCACGGGATGCTTTCGAGAATGATAGCCAGAATCATCACACTGGGAACACAAGGCACGACTGGATTACTAGGTGATCCCCTAAGACACCTAGGGTCATAATAATAGCTCCAACATCTACGCCGAGGCAACAAAGTACCTCAACCTACCGATTAGTGTGCTTATTCCGACCAAAAGGGACATCGAAGACGGAAGGAAAGGATTTGCAAATGCATCAGACTGTTTAGAGACCTGGGATGACTTGGACAGCATAACGGCTGTAAATGCTCAGAAAAGATTTGAGACATTCACAAAAATGGTGGCATAACCACTCAGAAGCACAATATCAAGGTTTCGAGATCAACAATCAACATACGGAAGTGATAGGAACTGAAACGAGGCTTGAGTCCAACAGTCTTATAAGTCTACGGATTAGTAACACGTGATCCTGATAGAAAGAAGAGATAGCCTAGTTCTTAATCCCCGTAGGAAAGATAAGATGACTCAGATCAGAAGGGCATGAGGTATAAGGAGTAAAAAAGAGCCTTACGTTCCAACCCACAATCAATTCCCTTATATAACTAAAGAATTTCTAGACTCAACTTCGACCAGTTTGGCTTGGTAATCCTACAGGCAGTCAAGCTCTGATACCAACGCTGTCAGGACCCCGACTCAATGCCACATCGATCTAGCATGTAACACCTCATATCACTTTGCGGCCTCACGCACGGTATTCCCACGGGTGTCGCCTTACCTTTGCCCGGGACCGTTTGCGCCTTTTGGCACACGTATATGACAGTGTCGCTAGCATCCATATGATAAGGAGCCCGGGCTGACATGGCTAGTCGTAAACCCAAAGTGGCACAAACTTACAGGGACAGGCATCCATGACCCAGCATCGAACGTGTCGGTCATCAGCGAGTGAATCCAGGCTGTAGCACTGGGCTAGCAGGACTCCGGTGAACCGGGCTGTAGCGGGCTAACAGGACTCCGGTATTCATCGCGTGACATTTCCCCGAAGGGACAGACACAGGAACGAAGAAGGACACATGCCGGCCAGCCTAAGTGTTCCGGAGCAGTAGCAAGCTACCATGGCTCAGTGGAAACACTAGGAGACATTTCCCGGTAAGAGAGGCTACTAAGGATAAACAACTAGATAGTCAGATCCCACACATACCAAGCATTTCAATAACATACACACAATATGCTCGATATGTGCAATACAACATGGCATCACAACATGACTCTACAACTCAAGTATTTATTCAATAGGCTCCGAGGAGCGAGATATTACAAACATGGGTCTCATGACCCAACAATCAGAGCATACAAGTCAAAGCACAAGCGGAAGCTATCATGTCTGAGTACAGACATCTATAAATGAAAAAGGCTGAGAAGCCTGACTATCTACCAGATCCTGCCGAGGGCACAAGATCGTAGCTGAGGTAACAAGCTAAACGTCGAAGTCCACGCGGAACTACTAGTGAGACTGAAGTCTCTCTGCAAAAACATAAAATAGGCAAACGTGAGTACAAATGTACCCAGCAAGACTTACATCAGAACTATCTACATATGCATCATTATCAACAAGGGGGTGGTGGAGTTTAACTGCAGCAAGCCAGCTTTGACTCGGTGGCTAACCTGAACTACGACTGCAAGTAACTCTTTTGAGGTGGCGCACACGAGTCCACATATTCACCATATCAATACACCACTATGGATCCGCTCCCGTCTCCCTACGAGAACGCCATCCATAGCACTCACGCTTATCTTGCGTATTTTAGAGTATCCACTTTCACTTGTCTATGAACTGTACAAGGGGTCCAAGTTTCCATATCCGAGGAATCCGGCTATTCGAATAGATGATGATAACCCTGCAGGGGTGTACTTCTTCACACACGCTCTCGCCACTTACCGCCCTGTACACGTCATGTACCTCGGCAACCTTCAAGCGGAAGCCGGGCGAGGGAGTCGGCCACGACCTGACTAACCGAACAAGTCTCTAGTCCAGGTTTATCGCCTATTCGGGTTCCATCCGCAAGGAGATCCGGCCGGGGTGTCGCTTACGGCCCCAAACGATGTGTGCAGGGTTCCCAAGCCCACCAACCGGGTGCCACTTGGTACACCGGGCCACTGTGCCTAGTCTGTCCCAAGCCCACCTGTACCGGGTGCCACTTGGTAGACTACTAACACTACCTACAAACACCAGAAACTAGTTGCAACTCCTGGACAGAGATCATGTTGATTAATAAGTCGAGAGGGGTCGAGTTACCGGAACCCAATGTGTGGTAGTAACTGGTCATGGATCACAAACACAGAACTCAGTTCCTGAGGACGGCTGCAATGAGACAACCCACCATGTACTCCTACATGGCCTCTCACCGCTACCTTTACCAAATCGTGTTCACACACTTAGCTCACACACAGTAGGACATGTTCACACGCCTCTGATTCATCCCCGATGAATCAGACCTGACTCAACTCTAAGCAATAGCAGGCATGACAAACAAGCATGAATGAGTAGGCACAACAGGGCTCAAACAACTCCTACTCATGCTAGTGGGTTTCATCTATTTACTGTGGCAATGACAGGTCATGCAAAGGATAAAGGGGTTCAGCTACCGCAGCAAGTAACAAATATGTCGTTGTTGTCCTAATGCAGTAAAAGAGAGCAGGAGCGAGAGAGTGGGATTTTATCGGAATGAACAAGGGGGTTTTGCTTGCCTGGCACTTCTGAAGATAACATTGAGTCTTCATCAGTGTCAACGATCACACATCGGAACATCGTCTACCGGGAGGGAACAGATACCGGCAACAAAGAAGAAATACAATCAATGCAATGCACAATATGATGCATGCTCATGACATGGCAATATGAATGTGTTTTGAGCTAATGCAACTAGCAACAGATTAAATGAAGTTGGTTTGAATACAAGATTCAAATTCAAACTCCATATGTGATTATTCAAATACCATTTAATTGATTTGTGCTAAACAGCAGCTATAAGTTGTTCTAACATGCATGAAAATGGTACAGATGGATTCCTTGAATTTTTCTGATAATTTTTCATATATAAATTATTTAATTTGGAGTTACGGTTAAATTTCTATGATTTTTAGAAGTTTTAGGCATTTTCTGGAATTTCCTGAATAATATAAATCCAGAAATGAATTATGGCGTCAGCACCACGTCATGGTGACGTCAGCAGGGTCAACTGGGCGCCCAGGTCAAACCTGACGTGTGGGGGCCACACGTCAGTGACACAGGAGCTAATCCCGGTCAAACCCAGCGCTGACTGGGGTTTGACCAGGGGTGGGGCCCACTGTCAGTGGCCTAGGGGGTTGGTTAGTGCGTCATTAGTGGCTAATGACAGCGCCACGTCACTGGCCACCGGAGTTCGGCCGGCGGCGACACGAAACGCGGCGGATGTTCACCAGGGTTGCGCTACGGGCGGCGGCTGGACACGCGAAGGCCACCAGAAGGTAGCCCGTACACGGCCGCACCTAGCTGGCTGCACGAGGGGCCGTGGGGTGGCCGGAGACGACGGCGGCGAGCACTTCCGCGGTGGCCGGAGTTCGGGCACGAACGGTGGCGAAGCTACGGCGCACTAGAGGAGAAAACGAGGAGGGCTACGTGCTCCTGGGGGTTCACCGAGCACGGTGACGTGCTCAGGCGCGGGCTGCGGTGGCCCTGGCCACGGCGGCGCCATGGCCGGTGGCGATGGGGTTTCGGCCTTGGTGGATAACCTAGCTACGGCGCGCGCACGACGAAACAGAAAGGGGGAAACGGACGGAGAGCTCACGTAGACCCTGTAGAGGTGGACGGCGAGCTTGAGGGAGGCCGGACGGGGACGGATTTGACGGCGGCGATCCGCGGTGGCCGAGGAGGGGAACGGCGAAGCTGGTCCCATCCAGGGCTTCCGGCGCCTTCCGTCTTGGTGAGGAGGAAGAGGGAGGACCGGCGGAGCTTCCTGGGGCGTCGGTCAGCCGTGGGGTGGCCGGTAGCCACGGTGGCTCTCGTCGGTGGCGGCGGCTCCGTTCGGGTGAGGAGAACAGAGGAGGGGGAGAGTGTTCCGGGGAGAGGATGAGGACACGGGAGAGTGAGGGAGAGAGGCAGGGAGGTGCGTGGTGTCTCCGGCGTCGAGGAGGAAGCAGGAGGTGGCCAGGGGGAAGCAGGAGGTGGCCGAGGCCTCTCGGGCGCGCGCCACACCTCGCCTCTGCCTACTGGCAGAGGAAGACGACAGGGGGGGAGTGGAGATGGGCTGGGCCGTGCTGGGCCAGGTAAGTGGGCGCCAGGTAACTTCCTTCTCTCTCTCTCTTTTATTTCTTTTCTATTTCTGTTATTTTGTTTTTGATTTGATTTAAAATACCAAATCATTTAATAAAATCCTGGAAACAATTATGGGTGTTTTCTGAATTATTTCAGTGACCCTTAACAATTTCCAACATTTATTTGAACATTTAAATTATTTATAGTATTTAAATGCCCAAAGTCAAATACAATATGATTTAATTCAAAAATCCAAAAATGACCTAAGAATATATTCATCATTTTTGGCAGAGGTTTCCACCTTAACCAGAAATCATGAACTTTTCTTAGGAACCTTTTGGGTTTATTGAAAAGATTTTAATTCACCCTAGTTGAGTTGATTTAATGCTAGGGTTTGAACATCCCCATTTCAATTTTAGGCAAAATTTAAACATGATGCAACACATGACTAGCTAGCTCAGAGCAAACCAGAAGCTAGGGATGTGACATGGCGGGAGCCGAGGGGCCTGATGACAAGGTGCTGATGTCCCGTGGGGCTCCCGAGGCGCCATCCTCCGGAGCTGATGGCACCCCTCGCGAGGTGGTGGCTGGCGAGGGAACACGGCCTGCCGCTCCCGAGGCAGAAGCCCCCGAGGCCCCGTCAGGCCGCCAATAGGTGTTCACGACATGTAGGCGTGCGCGGGAGCGCAGAGTTCTCCGCCAAGAGTTCCTCCGAAGGGCAGTCGATGTAGTGAGCCAGCTCGGCGTAGAGCTGGCGGCTGAAGACGCGCGTCTCGAAGCTGAAGGCTTGAGGCTGGCGTGAGCGGCGCAAGTTGAAGGCGGCTGTTGGTCTCAGCGCCGTCCACCAAGCGTGACCTCGAGAATGCCAAGGCCGAAGTGTCCTTGGCAGCCTCTCGGGAGGCCTGTTCCCGGGCCCTTGAAGAAGCTCGGGAGGCTGACAAGCGACATGAAGCTGCGGAGCAGCGCGCGTGGGAGCTGCAAGACTGGTGCAACTCCCTGGAGTAGCAGGTGGAGTTGCGCCGATCCGCCCTCGCACTGCTGAAGGGATGGGTCGCTGAAGAGCAGGAACTCCGGAGGCGTGAGGAAGCGCTGACGCTGGAGACTGCCGAGCGCAACCTTGATCTGGAGCGGTTGGAGACGAGGGAGCGCCAGGTTGCCCAGGCGGAGGACGACGTCAGCACGCGGGAGGCCCGGATCCAGGAGGAGATCGACCATCGCGTGGCGGAGGCTCACGCCGTCCTTGAGCGCGAGTACGAAGAGCGGCTGGAGTTGATCAGGGCCGAAGCCACGGGCATGACTGCTGCTGTCGGTGTCAAAACCGGCGGATCTCGGGTAGGGGGTCCCGAACTGTGCGTCTAGGCGGATGGTAACAGGAGACAAGGGACACGATGTTTTACCCAGGTTCGGGCCCTCTTGATGGAGGTAAAACCCTACATCCTGCTTGATTAATATTGATGATGTGTGTTACAAGAGTAGATCTACCACGAGATCAAGGAGGCTATACCCTAGAAGCTAGCCTATGGTATGATTGTTGTTCGTTCTACGGACTAAAGCCATCTGGTTTATATAGACACCGGAGAGGGCTAGGGTTACACAGAGTCGGTTACAATGGTAGGAGATCTACATATCTGTATCGCCAAGCTTGCCTTCCACGCCAAGGAAAGTCCCATCCGGACACGGGACGAAGTCTTCAATCTTGTATCTTCATAGTCTTGGAGTCCGGCCGATGATGATAGTTCGGCTATCCGGACACCCCCTAGTCCAGGACTCCCTCAGTAGCCCCCGAACCAGGCTTCAATGACGACGAGTCCGGCGCGTATGTTGTCTTCGGCGTTTGCAAGGCGGGTTCTCCTTCACGCTCCATGTGTTTGCCGGATAGTGTCCGGTTGCTTCATAAATGTTGCGCTCCTTGGCTTCCACGTCCAATAATGGCCTTCTTCCACGTGTTGTACGAATGCGAAAAGCCAGGGTATTCTTACGTTTTACCCCCTAGCTGCGCGAATAAGCTGCCTATAAGAGAGGCGAGGATCCAGATCCAAATCACACCATCCTCCTTCCGCAAGTACTCATCGAGGCGCATCTGACAAGAAATCCATTCCATCATGGATAGTCGACGCGGCTCCTCTTCTCGCGCTCCCAGTCCTCAGCCAGGAGATTGGAGGAGATGCTCAGTCCCGCATAGCGAGTTAGTGACGCTCCAAGCAGAGGGATACCTTCCCCCAGCCTTTATGGTTCCGGTTCGAGCCGGACTGGCCACCTACAAGGGTGGGAAGCAGGCGGAGAGCGTCCCCAATCCCTCCAAAGGAGAGCGGGTATGCTTCGTCCCCTACTTAATAAGGGGACTCGGATTTCCCATACATCCGTTTCTCCGGGGGCTCCTGGAGTTCTATGGACTCCAACTTCACCACCTCACGCCTGCCTCCATTTTGCACATCGCGGGCTTTGTAGCTCTTTGCGAGCTGTTCTTGGGCATCGAGCCCCATTTTGCGCTGTGGAAGAGGCTGTTTTGCCTCGTACCCCGTTCTCACGAGGGGTCGATATATCAAGTGGGCGGAGCCGAAATATGGCGCATCGCCGGGACCGGATATCTATCCGGAACCCCGAAGAAGGCGTCCGAAGACTGGCCTTCGGAGTGGTTCTATATGGAAGACGCCCCGCTACCGGATCCAGTTCGGATCGGCCTCCCGGAGTTTAGCAACGCTCCTCTGAAGAAACGCCTGAGTTGGCGCCCACGGAGCCCTCAACGGGAAGATGACAGGAGCGTCCACTATCTGATGGGCCGGATACGGTTACTAGCCCATTCCGGATTAACCATGATTGGAGTCATGGCCACATGCATTATGCGAGGGGTGCAGCCGCTCCAATATAGGGGCCACCCCATGTGGGATTTCAACGGGGAGAATGACGCCACCCGTCATGGCCGCACGGGGCCGGGATCGGCCGCCGATCTGGTGAAGATCCTGTCCGGCTTGTACAAGGGGGAGAAGGAGGACTTCCTCCGCACGAATCCATTGAATGGATTCTCCATGAATAACCCTCGGAGCTGGGTAAGCGGACGCTTATATATCTGATCCGTGCTTTCAAAGATAAGTGTCTTACTTTATGATTTCGACGCAGGAAATACGCCGGGATGTGGCGGGCATAGAAAGCCCAACTCCACAACCCGAGGATCCGGGAAGATCCCTTGATCCGGCCTCCGAAGAGGATCCGGACATAAAGGTGGATTTGATTGACGGGGTGTTCCACCAGCTCAGCATAGACAATGCTTTAGTCGCCATTACGGCTGACTACCCCGGTTTATGTCCGGCTTCCCAGGTGAGTACGACCGAAGTCCTGACACCGTTACTTTTTTAATGCTTATTTCTGACCACCGTGTACCAATGGTGCTTCGCAGGAGGTGCCTTTACGGCGGGAAGCCGAGCCCGCGGCGACTAACCAAACGAGGTCAGTGCGGCCTAGCAGGCGGAAGAGGAGTGCGGCGCGAATCGAAACGTCGCCGCAAAGGTATGGTGCACCATTGTCTTTTAAGGGAAAGACTCCTGGGAGGTATATTAATGCTCATGATTCTTCCAGGAGAAAGAGCGCTCGCCGGACTGAGTCCGGAGAGGGTGCCAACCAAGCCTCCGCCAGCCAGGCTCCAACGCCTGGTCCGGAGGGGGAGGCGAGCGCAAGGCGCGAGCCGGATGCTCCTCCAACGGAGGATGCCGACAGGTTGTCCGCCACCAGGTCTGAGGTGGAGAGCGCCATGAATCACAGGCGCCGTCGGACAGTTCTTCGTGACGCGTGTTTCTCCCCAGAGGCGTTGAATGCCTTTAATGCGGGAGACGCGCACCTCCGTGCTGCTCAAGATGGTTTAACCAGAGCCACGGAGCAGTATGTAAAAGACATACGGGTGAGGAATTTTAATAGTTATATATGCCAGTAGCCCCCGAGACTTAAAATAGTTAAACTAACTGATTTAAGGATCATTTGTTATGCAGGATCTTACCGAGAAGAATACCCACCTGTCCCAGGAGCTTCAAGAATGCAAGGCCCAACTTGAGGCCGCACTAGCCGCTGCCGGGGGAGCCACGGAGACCCCCTCTGGTAATTCATATTTTGAAAAGAAGTAGTTTATGAAGTGCGGCGTGTGTGTATAGTCTGACAATAATATTGCAGAGGGTGCCGGACTAGATCCGGACAAGCAACATCTGCTGCGCCAGTTGAAGGCCGGCGAGAGGGTGCTTATGAGGGTGCAGCAGGAGAGGAACAAACTCCAAGATGCCAACACCCAGCTGGGCGAAGAACTAAAAGATGTTCGGGTCCAGCTGTCTAACTCCGTAAAGGAGAATCGGCGGCTTCGTCGCGGCATTTATAGTAAGTGCTTGAGCAAACTCTTTTGAAAAGAAGAGTTCGGCGAGGAAGTCGATTGACAGAAATGTGTCTGTAGGTGTGCTCACGGGTCGTCCGGCGGAGGAGATGCCTGGTTCCACGGGAGACCCTCTTCCCGAGCTGCTGCAACTGCACGAACGTGTTCGGCAGGCGATGAGCGGCGTCGTTCAGGCCTTATGGCCTTCCGTCTCCCTACCCGAGGGTCTTGGAGGGCTTGCTGAGAAGCTTCAGGGAGTACGGCGGCGTCTCCGTCTGTGGAAGATATCGGCCTGCCGTCAAGGCGCCAGGGAGGCCTGGGCCATGGTGAAGACGCGGTACCCGAAGGCTGACCCAAACCACATGGCCGAGGTCGGACCTGTGGGGCCCGATGGGAAGGAGATCCCTGTGAGCCTGATGTACGGCCAAGTAGAGTTGGCCGCGAAATATTCCCAACAGGACTGTAAATTAGACAGCCTGTTAGATGGGATTGAAGAGGAGTACAATCAGTCAGTTTGACGATGTAATTTTAAAATGACATGTAAAATGCCTTCTAGCCGGATTGTAGATCGTTTGTCTTTGCGGACCTTTTCGCTTCAACCTCGGGACCCAACAGTCCGGAGTGTGTCCGAATACCCTTACGGTTATAAAAGAACCGGGGCATGCATGGAGACAAGGCGTAGGGGTCATAATTGCTTTATCAGACAAGTGCCCAACTAGCTATGTTATATTACATGGTTAGTAAGAAACATCTTCCAGGGAGAATAGTTCCGTTAAGGGTTCCTTTCCCTGGGAGGCATGCCCTAAAGTGCATGTCCGGACTGCGAAAATAGCAGAAAAAGCATCTGGGGGCAGATAAATAAATAAGTAATAAATCATCTTTCAGGTCACCGATCGAATATTCCCTTAAGAACGCTAGCCTTCGGCTTCACCCTGTCTGAGGTACACATCCGCCTGACCCGGCAGTAACAATCCCAGAGGTGCTCCCTTTACCTCCTAGCTGAACAATCGGGAATGTAGGGGTAAGCACAGGAGCCAGGCAACCCGGCTTGGCCAAAACTTAAGTCATATCGATGCATATAATGGTGATCAAAAGGTACATGCGGAAGTGTGACACATGTGTTGGGCATGAAGCCCATATAAATAAGCTTCTGTTAAAGAAGCCCCCAGGTATAACGAGTGCGAGTAGCACATCGAGTGAGTGCGAACAAAGCGCAGATCAACCCTCAAGAGGCTTGTACTGAAAGGGGGAGGAAAAAGGAGGGAAAACAAAGACAGCGAAAAAATATGAAAGGTGGACGGAGGAAGGAGACGAACCCTGAGTCCGGCGCTAGGCATA
This sequence comes from Triticum aestivum, assembly GCF_018294505.1. Lineage (NCBI taxonomy): Eukaryota > Viridiplantae > Streptophyta > Magnoliopsida > Poales > Poaceae > Triticum > Triticum aestivum. Next base: position 555,146,873 of record NC_057798.1, on the reverse strand, counting down.
AAATCTTCGGAGACGGGCTGCGTTCCATGGGTTTGGCTCGAGTCGGTTGTCAGATGCGTTGCGTAGACGGTATGCACCGCCGGTAAGGACTTGGTCGATGATGAAGGGACCTTCCCATTTGGGCTTAAGTTTGTCCTTTTTCTTGTCCGGCAGGCGTAGAACTAGCTCGCCAACATTGTAAGTTTTGGCCCGTACTTCTCTGCTTTGATATCTTCGAGCCTGCTGCTGATAGAATGCGGAACGGGATTTTGCCACGTCGCGCTCCTCCTCTAAAGCGTCCAAACTGTCCTGCCGATCCAACTCGGCTTCTCTTTCCTCGTACATGCGCACGCGAGGTGAGTCATGAATTATATCGCAGGGCAAAACTGCCTCAGCGCCGTATACCATAAAAAATGGTGTGAATCCGGTTGTGCGGTTTGGCGTGGTCCGCAGCCCCCAGAGTACGGAGTCGAGCTCCTCTACCCAGTGCGTGTTAGATTCCGTGAGGGACCGCACTAATCTGGGTTTGATGCCGCTCATGATTAGACCATTTGCTCGTTCCACTTGACCGTTAGTTTGAGGGTGGTAGACTGAAGCGTAGTCGAGCTTGATGCCCATGTTTTTGCACCAGAGTTTCACCTCGTCGTCCGTGAAATTCGTGCCGTTATCAGTGATAATGCTGTGGGGGACGCCAAAACGGTGTACTACCCCGGATATGAAGTCTATCACAGGTCCGGATTCTGCCGTTTTAACCGGCTTGGCCTCTATCCATTTGGTGAATTTATCCACCATGACCAATAAGTATTTGTGCTTGTGGGTTCCCCCTTTAAGGGGTCCAACCATGTCAAGCCCCCAGACCGCGAACGGCCAAATGATGGGTATAGTTTTGAGGGCGGTGGGTGGCATGTGGCTCTGATTAGCAAAGAGCTGGCAACCGACGCATCGTTGGACTAAGTCCTGAGCATCTGCCCGGGCGGTCGGCCAATAAAATCCTGTACGGAAGGCCTTGCCTACAAGGGCCCGGGCGGCGGCATGGTGCCCGCCGAGTCCGGCGTGAATTTCAGCCAGGAGATTTCGCCCTTCCTCTTCGGAGATACACCTTTGAAGGACTCCGGTCGTGCTTTTCTTATAAAGTTCTCCCTCATGGACCTTGTAGGCTTTAGATCGCCGAACTATGCAGCGGGCCTCATTTTGGTCTTCGGGAAGTTCCTGCCTGATTAAGTAGGCTAGGAATGGTTCTGTCCACGGGGCAATTACTGCCAGTATTTCATGGGCTGAATCTGTTATTTCATTGGCTGAGCCACCGATTGTGTCAGAATGTTCTGTGTTAGGTGATGCAGTTGGTTCCGGATTGTTATTTCCGGACTCCTCTTCCCATAATACGGATGGCTTAAAGAGCCGCTCCAGGAAGATGTTTGGAGGGACGGCGTCGCGTTTCGCGCCGATGCGTGCCAACACGTCTGCTGCCTGGTTATTATCCCGGGCTACATGGTGGAATTCGAGTCCTTCGAACCGGGCTGACATTTTTAGGACGGCGTTACGGTAGGCTGCCATTTTCGGATCCTTGGCGTCAAAGTCTCCATTTACTTGGGATATTGCGAGGTTTGAATCCCCGCGCACCTCTAGGCGTTGAATACCCATGGAGATTGCCATCCGGAGGCCATGTAGAAGGGCCTCGTATTCGGCTGCATTGTTGGAGTCCATGTACATTATTTGAAGCACGTATTGGACTGTGTCTCCGGTTGGGGACGTCAAGACGACGCCAGCCCCCAAGCCAGCCAACATTTTGGAGCCGTCGAAATGCATGATCCAATTGGAGTATGCGCCGTACTCTTTAGGGAGTTCGGCTTCGGTCCATTCAGCGATGAAGTCAGCCAGAACTTGCGACTTGATAGCTCGTCGTGGTTTGTAGGTTATATCAAATGGTAAGAGCTCAATGGCCCATTTTGCAATCCTGCCCGTCGCATCGCGATTGTTTATAATGTCGTTGAGAGGTACTTCGGAGGCCACCGTTATGGAACACTCTTGAAAGTAGTGTCGCAGCTTCCGGGATGCCATGAACACCGCATACGCTATCTTTTGATAGTGTGGGTACCGGGACTTGCATGGAGTTAAGACAGTGGATACGTAGTACACTAGTTTTTGAAGAGGGAATTTGTGCCCTTCTGTTTCTCGTTCGACGACGAGTACCGCGCTGACAACTTGATGTGTTGCTTCGATATATAATAACATCGGTTCGCCCAGGTTGGGCGCAGCCAGGACCGGATTTGTTGCCAATACGGCCTTAATTTCTTCGAGTCCGGCCGTGGCAGCATCCGTCCATTCGAAATGTTCGGTGCGCTGGAGGAGGCGATAGAGGGGCAGTGCCTTTTCTCCCAAATGGGAGATGAAGCGGCTTAGAGCCGCCACGCATCCAGTTAGTGTTTGTATTTGCTTGAGGTCTTTTGGGATATCCAATTGTGACAGAGCTCGGATCTTGGCCGGGTTTGCTTCAATTCCTCTACCAGATACAATGAAGCCCAAGAACTTTCCGGCTGGTACGCCGAAAACACATTTTTCCGGGTTGAGCTTAATGTCATATGCTCGGAGGTTGTCGAATGTCACCCTCAAGTCGTCTACTAGAGTTTCGACGTGTTTGCCTATCTGGGTGGCCAGACATGTCTGAATCATGCGCTGATATGTTGCGACGGTGTTTTTGAGTCCGAAGGGCATTGTGTTGAAGCAGAATGGTCCGTATGGAGTAATAAATGCCGTTGCGGCCTGGTCTTTTTCCGCCATCCTGATTTGATGGTATCCGGAGTATGCGTCGAGGAAGCACAATGAATCATGCCCTGCGGTAGCATCGATGATTTGGTCGATGCGAGGGAGGGGGAAAGGGTCCTTTGGACAGGCCTTGTTAAGGTCTTTGAAATCGACACAAAGGCGCCAGGATTTGTCCTTTTTTGGTACCATTACTAGGTTGGCTAGCCAATCCCGATGTTTTATATCTCTGATGAATCCGGCTTCTAAGAGTTTGGCTAGCTCCTCTCCCATTGCCTGTCTTTTGGGTTCGGAAAATCGCCGAAGAGCCTGTTTGACTGGCTTGAATCCTTTTAGGATGTTTAGGCTATGTTCTGCTAGCCTGCGTGGGATTCCTGGCATATCTGAAGGATGCCAGGCGAAAATTTCCCGGTTTTCCCGAAGGAATTCTCATAGTGCGGCTTCTACATCAGGATTCAATTGTGCCCCGATGGAGGTCGTCTTTGTGGGGTCTGTTGGATGGACCTGGAATTTGACTACTTCGTCCGCTGGTTTAAAGGGGGTGGACTTGGACCTCTTATCGAGTATCACATCGTCCCTATCCACCATGGAGCGCAACGCAGTGAGTTCCTCTGCCGCTAGGGCTTCGGATAATGCCTCTAGGGCCAGTGCGGCTGTCTTATTTTCAGCGCGGAGTGCTATATCTGGATCCCTGGTAAGAGTGATTATTCCATTGGGCCCGGGCATTTTGAGCTTCATGTACCCGTAATGGGGTATAGCTTGGAAGATTTTGATTGCCTCTCGCCCTAACAAGGCGTGATATCCGCTGCCGAATGGGGCCACTTGGAACGTGACCTCTTCGGACCTGTAATTGTCCGGCGAGCCGAACACGACGTCTAGTGTGATTTTTCCTGTGCAGCGTACTTCTCGACTAGGGATTATTCCCCTGAAGGTTGTGCTGCTTCTCTCAATGCGGCTCCAGTCAATTTCCATTTTTTAAGGGTTTCCTCGTAGATGAGGTTTAGTCCGCTGCCGCCATCCATGAGTACCTTGGTAAGACGAAAGCCGTCCACTATCGGACTGAGGACCAATGCGGCTGGTGCTCGAGCTGTTCTGAATTTAGGCTCATCGCTGGCATTGAAGGTGATGGCCGTGTCGCTCCATGGATTTGTTGTTGCTACTTGGTAGACTTCGGTGAGGCTGCGGATTGTTCGCTTCCGCATGTTATTTGATGCGAAAGTCTCGAAGACTGTTAATACCGTACTGGTACTGCTGGGCTGGTTGCCCGGGGCTAGAAAGCCTTCGCCACTTTTGGCCACCTGCCATAGTATCCAACATGCTCGGAGGCTATGTGTTGGAGTGGCGCCATCCGTACTGTGGATTTTGCAGGGTCCGTTGAGCCATCCCTCTAGTACGGTTCCGTGCCCTTTAGGGGTTTTTTGCTTTTTGGTTTTTAACCCAGGTGCTTGAGTATGACGCACCCTTTTATTTCGGACCGGGGTTGTATTCAGGGCCGGATTGTCCCAAAACCTGGTTTTGGTTTTCCAAGCGCTCTCCATCGCACAGTATTTTTGTACAATGGTCGCTAGGTCGGTGAAGCGTGTAACTTCGCGACGACTTATGGCGTTCATGATTCCCTTGTCCGTGCAATTGTTGCAGAAAATTGAAATCGCGCTTTCTTCACGGCAGTCCTTTATCCTGTTCATAACCAGGAGGAATCTGGCCCAGTAATGATATACTATTTCATTGGGCTCTTGCCGTATTTGAGATAGATCGATTATGTTTGGGTGGGCTCGTGGAATTAAGTTCGGAACCCCGCCCGATCTGAGGCTCAAAGGCCAAGAGGTTTCCGGATTTGGAAGCTTGGTTTGTTGGATGTTTTCCGACAAATCTGGTCCGATGCCTGACTTTAGGTTCAGTATTTGATTGACGTCCGTCCCTCCGCGGGAAACCGGCATGGAGGGATCGGGAATCCGGACATAGCTGGTTTTTAACATAGAATAAGAGTTGCTGCATTGTTCCTCTACTACAACAACGTGGTGGGTAGCCTGGGGAGAGTTAATTTCTCTCAGATCGGTTTTAAGACCAATCTGATCGTAGTCTGTAGCGACTCCTAGGGCGGCGATGCGATCCAAGAGCTTGTTTACGGAGGAGAGCTCAATCAGATCTAGCTGCTCGGCAAATTCTGAGCTGGCGTGAAGATCGCTTTTGATGCCCTGAGAGGTCATCGTCGGGGCGGTGGCCGAACAGGCGGTCATAAGAAAACCACCTAGCCGGATAGTTTGGCCGGCGGCCAAAGCTCCCTTGACGACGGCGCCGTCTTTAAATACGGGAAAAGGCATCCTTCTTGATTGCGACGGCACAGAGGAACTCTCAATGAAAGCACCAATGTCGGTGTCAAAACCGGCGGATCTCGGGTAGGGGGTCCCAAACTGTGCGTCTAGGCGGATGGTAATAGGAGACAAGGGACACGATGTTTTACCCAGGTTCGGGCCCTCTTGATGGAGGTAAAACCCTATGTCATGCTTGATTAATATTGATGATGTGTGTTACAAGAGTAGATCTACCACGAGATCAAGGAGGCTAAACCCTAGAAGCTAGCCTATGGTATGATTGTTGTTCGTTCTACAGACTAAAGCCATCCGGTTTATATAGACACCGGAGAGGGCTAGGGTTACACAGAGTCAGTTACAATGGTAGGAGATCTACATATCCGTATCGCCAAGCTTGCCTTCCACGCCAAGGAAAGTCCCATCCGGACACGGGACGAAGTCTTCAATCTTGTATCTTCATAGTCTTGGAGTCCGGCCGATGATGATAGTTCGGCTATCCGGACACCCCCTAGTCCAGGACTCCCTCAGCTGCCCACAGGACCAGGTTGACTGAAGCCACACACAGAGCTGAGGCCACTGCTGTCGCGCTAAGCTCGGCGCAGGCCGAGCTAGCCTCCTCCCTCACCGAGCTACTTCTTCTTCAATGGCGGGTTGATGATGTCGAGGCCGTCGCGGAGCGGAATGCGGACGAGATCCGCCAGCAGCAGACATTGGAGCACATGCACAGCCCCATGCTCTGAACGCTTAGGGAAAGGGCTAACACGGCCTTGGGCAACATCTGTGAGGCTGCCGCCGAGGAGCCGCACGTGACCAACTACGCCGGCAACCTCCAGTTCTTCACTGACGTGGTGACGCATCTGAAGAACTGCTCTGAGAGGTCTCGCTAGCTGGTGGAGGAACGGAGTCGCGGCCTGCTCGCGCGGGCATTCTCCCGCGTCTTCAGCCATCTTCAGAACCTCGATCCCCTCTTCGACTTTGATGCCGCCATCGCCCCAGTGCCTGAGGCCGTTCGAGGCGACCTAGCGCGGTGGGTGGAGGACAACGTTGATGCGCTCGTCCGGGCCTTCACTTCTGACGACGACGGGGTGATCGTTGCTGCCGATGAAGGCGTCGTGGTGAACGATGGTGGAGATGGCGCCAACAATGGTGATTGTCGTGCAATTGTCATGTCAGATGTCCTAGTGTGAGGACTTAGTCGTGAGGCCAACACATCTATGTAGTAGATTGAGAGGGGTTGAGCGGAATCGAGAAACACAACACAAGACAAGGATTTAGACAGCTTCAGGCCCCGGGAAACATCATCCGGTAAGAACCCTACATGTTGTTTGTGGCTAGGTCTCATTATGATATGAGAGGAGTCACCGTAAGCCGGCTCTCTTGGTTATGTCTAACCTAGAGATTATTCAACCTGTCCCTCTTGGGGTGCCCCGCCCCTCCTTATATAAGCTGAAGGGGCGGGTTACATGTAGAGTCCAACTCGGACTTAAGACTTAACCTATTTTGACGTCTTACCATGGGATTCTCACCATGGACTTAAGACTTAACCCATAGAGTTCTGGTGTTGATCATGTTTTGCTCGCGGAAGAGGTTTAGTCAACGGATCTGCGACATTCAGATCCATATGTACTTTGCAAATATCTATGTCTCCATCTTGAACATTTTCACGGATGGAGTTGAAACGACACTTGATGTGCCTGGTCTTCTTGTGAAACCTGGGCTCCTTGGCAAGGGCAATAGCTCCAGTGTTGTCACGGAAGAGAGTGATTGGCCCCGACGCATTGGGTATGACTCCTAGGTCGGTGATGAACTCCTTCATCCATATTGCTTCATGTGCTGCCTCCGAGGCTGCCATGTACTCCGCTTCACATGTAGATCCCGCCACGACGCTCTGCTTGCAACTGCACTAGCTTACTGCTCCACGATTCAACATATACACGTATCCGGTTTGTGACTTAGAGTCATCCAGATCTGTGTTGAAGCTAGCGTCGACGTAACCCTTTACGACGAGCTCTTCGTCACCTCCATAAACGAGAAACATGTCCTTTGTCCTTTTCAGGTACTTCAGGATATTCTTGACCGCTGTCCAGTGTTCCTTGCTGGGATTACTTTGGTACCTTCCTACCAAACTTACGGCAAGGTTTACATCAGGTCTGGTACACAGCATGGCATACATAATAGATCCTATGGCTGAGGCATAGGGGATGACACTCATCTCTTCTTTGTCTTTTGCCGTGGTCGGGCATTGAGCCGAGCTCAATCTCACACCTTGCAATACAGGCAAGAACCGTTTCTTGGACTGATCCATTTTGAACTTCTTCAATATCTTATCAAGGTATGTGCTTTGTGAAAGACCTATGAGGCGTCTCGATCTATCCCTATAGATCTTGATGCCTAATATGTAAGGTGCTTCTCCAAGGTCCTTCATTGAAAAACAATTATTCAAGTAGGCCTTAATGCTGTCCAAAAGTTCTATATCATTTCCCATCAAAAGTATGTCATCTACATATAATATGAGAAATGCTACAGAGCTCCCACTCACTTTCTTGTAAACGCAGGCTTCTCCATAAGTCTGCATAAACCCAAACGCTTTGATCATCTCATCAAAGCAAATGTTCCAACGCAGTGAGTTCCTCTGCCGCTAGGGCTTCGGATAATGCCTCTAGGGCCAGTGCGGCTGTCTTATTTTCAGCGCGGAGTGCTATATCTGGATCACTGGTGAGAGTGATTATTCCATTGGGCCCGGGCATTTTGAGCTTCATGTACCCGTAATGGGGTATAGCTTGGAAGATTGTGATTGCCTCTCGCCCTAACAAGGCATGATATCCGCTGCCGAATGGGGCCACTTGGAACGTGACCTCTTCGGACCTGTAATTGTCCGGCGAGCCGAACACGACGTCTAGTGTGATTTTTCCTGTGCAGCGTACTTCTCGACTAGGGATTATTCCCCTGAAGGTTGTGATTGCCGTATGGGGCCACTTGGAACGTGACCTCTTCGGACCTGTAATTGTCCGGCGAGCCGAACACGACGTCTAGTGTGATTTTTTCTGTGCAGCGTACTTCTCGACTAGGGATTATTCCCCTGAAGGTTGTGCTTCTTCGCTCAATGCGGCTCCAGTCAATTTCCATTTTTTAAGGGTTTCCTCGTAGATGAGGTTTAGTCCGCTGCCGCCATCCATGAGTACCTTGGTAAGACGAAAGCCGTCCACTATCGGACTGAGGACCAATGCGGCTGGTGCTCGAGCTGTTCTGAATTTAGGCTCATCGCTGGCATTGAAGGTGATGGCCGTGTCGCTCCATGGATTTGTTGTTGCTACTTGGTAGACTTCGGTGAGGCTGCGGATTGTTCACTTCCGCATGTTATTTGATGCGAAAGTCTCGAAGACTGTTAATACCGTACTGGTACTGCTGGGCTGGTTGCCCGGGGCTAGAAAGCCTTCGCCACTTTTGGCCACCTGCCATAGTATCCAACATGCTCGGAGGCTATGTGTTGGAGTGGCGCCATCCGTACTGTGGATTTTGCCGGGTCCGTTGAGCCATCCCTCTAGTACGGTTCCGTGCCCTTTAGGGGTTTTTTGCTTTTTGGTTTTTAACCCAGGTGCTTGAGTATGACGCACCCTTTTATTTCGGACTGGGGTTGTATTCAGGGCCGGATTGTCCCAAAACCTGGTTTTGGTTTTCCAGGCGCTCTCCATCGCACAGTATTTTTGTACAATGGTCGCTAGGTCGGTGAAGCATGTAACTTCGCGACGACTTATGGCGTTCATGATTCCCTTGTCCGTGCAATTGTTGCAGAAAATTGAAATCGCGCTTTCTTCACGGCAGTCCTTTATCCTGTTCATAACCAGGAGGAATCTGGCCCAGTAATGATGTACTATTTCATTGGGCTCTTGCCGTATTTGAGATAGATCGATTATGTTTGGGTGGGCTGGTGGAATTAAGTTCGGAACCCCGCCCGATCTGAGGCTCAAAGGCCAAGAGGTTTCCGGATTTGGAAGCTTGGTTTGTTGGATGTTTTCCGACAAATCTGGTCCGATGCCTGACTTTAGGTTCAGTATTTGATTGACGTCCGTCCCTCCGCGGGAAACCGGCATGGAGGGATCGGGAATCCGGACATAGCTGGTTTTTAACATAGAAGAAGAGTCGTTGCATTGTTCCTCTACCACAACAACGTGGTGGGTAGCCTGGGGAGAGTTAATTTCTCTCAAATCGGTTCTAAGACCAATCTGATCGTAGTCTGTAGCGACTCCTAGGGCGGCGATGCGATCCAAGAGCTTGTTTACGGAGGAGAGCTCAATCGGATCTAGCTGCTCGGCGAATTCTGAGCTGGCGTGAAGATCGCTTTTGATGACCTGAGAGGTCATCGTCGGGGCGGTGGCCGAACAGGCGGTCATAAGAAAACCAACTAGCCGGATAGTTTGGTCGGCGGCCAAAGCTCCCTTGACGACGGCGCCGTCTTTAAATACGGGAAAAGGCATCCTTCTTGATTGCGACGGCACAGAGGAACTCTCAATGAAAGCACCAATGTCGGTGTCAAAACCGGCGGATCTCGGGTAGGGGGTCCCAAACTGTGCGTCTAGGCGGATGGTAACAGGAGACAAGGGACACGATGTTTTACCCAGGTTCGGGCCCTCTTGATGGAGGTAAAACCCTATGTCATGCTTGATTAATATTGATGATGTGTGTTACAAGAGTAGATCTACCACGAGATCAAGGAGGCTAAACCCTAGAAGCTAGCCTATGGTATGATTGTTGTTCGTTCTACAGACTAAAGCAATCCGGTTTATATAGACACCGGAGAGGGCTAGGGTTACACAGAGTCGGTTACAATGGTAGGAGATCTACATATCCGTATCGCCAAGCTTGCCTTCCACGCCAAGGAAAGTCCCATCCGGACACGGGACGAAGTCTTCAATCTTATACCTTCATAGTCTTGGAGTCCGGCCGATGATGATAGTTCGGCTATCCGGACACCCCCTAGTCCAGGACTCCCTCAGCTGCCCTCAGGACGAGGTTGACTGAAGCCACGCACAGAGCTGAGGCCACTGTTGTCGCGCTAAGCTCGGCGCAGGCCGAGCTAGCCTCCTCCCGCACCGAGCTACTTCTTCTTCAATGGCGGGTTGATGATGCCGAGGCCGTCGCGGAGCGGAATGCGGACGAGATCCGCCAGCAGCAGACATTGGAGCACATGCACAGCCCCATGCTCTGAACGCTTAGGGAAAGGGCTAACACGGCCTTGGGCAACATCTGTGAGGCTGCCGCCGAGGAGCCGCACGTGACCAACTACGCCGGCAACCTCCAGTTCTTCACTGACGTGGTGACGCATCTGAAGAACCGCTCTGAGAGGTCTCACCAGCTGGTGGAGGAACGGAGTCGCGGCCTGCTCGCGCGGGCATTCTCCCGCGTCTTCAGCCATCCTCAGAACCTCGATCCCCTCTTCGACTTTGATGCCGCCATCGCCCCAGTGCCTGAGGCCGTTCGAGGCGACCTAGCACGATGGGTGGAGGACAACGTTGATGCGCTCGTCCGGGCCTTCACTTCTGACGACGACGGGGTGATCGTTGCTGCCGATGAAGGCGTCGTGGTGAACGATGGTGGAGATGGCGCCAACAATGGGGATTGTCGTGCAATTGTCATGTCAGATGTCCTAGTGTGAGGACTTAGTCGTGAGGCCAACACATCTATGTAGTAGATTGAGAGGGGTTGAGCGGAATCGAGAAACACAACACAAGACAAGGATTTAGACAGCTTCAGGCCCCGGGAAACATCATCCGGTAAGAACCCTACATGTTGTTTGTGGCTAGGTCTCATTATGATATGAGAGGAGTCACCGTAAGCCGGCTCTCTTGGTTATGTCTAACCTTGAGATTATTCAACCTGTCCCTCTTGGGGTGCCCCGCCCCTCCTTATATAAGCTGAAGGGGCGGGTTACATGTAGAGTCCAACTCGGACTTAAGACTTAACCTATTTTGACGTCTTACCATGGGCTTCTCACCATGGGCTTCTTAACGTCTTGGGATTCTTACAACCTGGCTTACAATCTGACTTACGGTCTGGCTTACGATCTGACTTACCACCTGGCTTACCATCTGGCTTACATGACTGTGTCTGCCAGGTTACATGACTATGTCTGCCGGGTTATATAACTGTGTCTGCCGGGTTATATGACTGTGTCTGCCGGGTTATATGACTGTGTCTGGCGGGTTATATGACTGTGTCTGCCGGGTTATATGAATGTGCCTGCCGGGTTATATGACTGTGCCTGTCGGGTTATATGACTGTGTCTGCCGGGTCATCAATGAAACATCAAGTCCCAGCCTGGTCATATCTCCGGCCGGGTCATATCGCGGGGTATATCCCCGACATTAGCCCCCAGTTTAATTTGGATTTATCCATGTTAAACTGATCCTGTAAACAAAACACAAGAACAATTTTAGCAGGTTATGCTCCGGGTTAAATATTCTTGTACGCCGGAACCTGATCATCCTTAACTCCTTGTTATTTTCTCCTTCGAAGATCCGGGTCAATAAACTTCATAATCAATTTGCTGACGTTGGTTTATCACAGAGGAAGACTGAAGAATAACTCATTTGACTCAGCTCCCAATGCTTAAAAATATTGGTCTTGAAATACTCATGTGACCTTCAACCGGCTTAAAGATGAAAAAACTTGACGGGTTTAAAAATAGATGATGCCAAGTCATAATTGTTGCCGATGCCGGGTCAAAACTGAGAATTTTGAAGATTTCTCTCCCTCATATCCATATTACCTGTAGCCCCCAAGTCTTGAGCAAAACAAAGTAATGACTTAAGACTTGCTTCAATAAAAATATTATCACTTTGAAGAAATCCATGTTGTTTATCTCAATCACTAGTCAAAACTGAGTATTCCACATATATAGCCCCCAAGTGCCGGGTTGTCATGCTTAACCTGGGACTTGAAATTGCTTTATGCTAATCAAAACTTCAACCAGTGTAGCCCCCAAGGGTCGAGTCATTATGCAATAATGAGCAGGGACTTTGTAGATATGATCATGTAGACTTGAACAACAACGTGTAGCCCCCAAGGGCCGGCTCATTATGATATGATGAGTCGGGTCTTTAATAAGGCCAGTAAAAATGACTTTGCATTAGCCCCCAAGTGTCATGGTGCATGCTTGTAGTGACATGAGACTTGCATATTTGATATAATCTCAACTTAAATAATGTACGCCCCCAAGTGCCGGCTCGTAAGCCTGCAGCAACTCGGGACTATTCCTCCAATTGTAGAATAAATCCTATCCATTGATAATATAATTGCCATTGCGCTAAAGCGACTTTGAAGACCTCAATCATAACACTGGTTATTGATAATCACAATAGAAATCCAGCCATGTTGGCTATTCGAGATTTGAATAATATAATCCGGTATGAAAACCTCAATCATTCAATATCATCATGAAAATCCAGCCAGTTTTGGCTATAAAAGATTTGAATACCTCATCGGTTGACAAGTAAATCCGGAGTTTAAATACCTGGCGGCTCTTGGACGATGATGACTTAATGCACATTCATTGTAAGCCGGAATTTTTGTAACCCGATGACCTATAGCCCTTGAGAAAATAAATAATTGATAACCCTTTTGAGACACCAATTTCAGTGATGAGCTTGGACTGAAGCATTTATATGTCATAATTCTGCAAATCCTGCACAGAGTTTAAACAACATATGCCCTCGCAACTTAACATCAAGGGCAAGGGCGGGTAACCACCCAAATGTAGTCTTACCCTGCACACAAGTAGATCACAAGATCCCTACGATCCTTTGAATGATACCGCCGGTTTATGTGACCAGGACAATGAAGTTGATAACTCAACTCTGTAAGAGCCGGCACATATGATACTTGTGACAACTCAAATACTTGCGATTGTATAAAAACAGATAAAAAAATTGAGGCTTCTGATTCAAATACGATCAGTAAACCGTTCCACAGAGGTTAAGCTAAGATTCGAATACGATCATATAGCCCCCAATGGCGTTGGCATTGCCGATCAAAGTGGGTATCGACAGCTATATTCTCTTTGGTTCGAATACGATGTTGGGGAACGTTGTAGAAAATAAAAAATTTCCTACGGTTTCACCAAGATACATCTATGAGTTCATCTAGCAACGAGTGATAGTAGTGCATCTACATACCTTTGTAGATCGCGAGCGGAAGCGTTCAAGAGAACGGGGTTGAGGGAGTCGTACTCGTCGTGATCCAAATCACCGATGACCAAGTGTCGAACGGACAGCACCTCCGCGTTCAACACACGTACGGAGCGGATGACATCTCCTACTTCTTGATCCAGCAAGGGGAAAGGAGAGGTTGATGAAGATCCAGTAGCACGAGGCGTGGTGGTGGATGCAGCAGGGTTCCGACAGAGCTTCGCCGAGCTTCTGCGAGAGGGAGAGGTATAGCAGGGGAGAGGGAGGCGCCAAGACTTCAGGGTACGGCTGCCCTCCCTCCCCCCCCCCTTTATATAGGCCCCCTGGGGGGCGCCGGCCCTAGGAGATGGCATCTCCAAGGGGGGGGCAAGGGGGGTGGAGTTCCCCCCCAAGGCAAGTGGAGGCGCCCCCCCACCCTAGGGTTTCCAACCCTAGGCGCAGGAGGGGAGCAAGGGGGGCGCACCAGCCCACTAGGGGCTGGTCCCCTCCCACTTCAGCCCACGGGGCCCTCCGTGATAGGTGGCCCCACCCGGTGGACCCCCGGGACCCTTCCGGTGGTCCCGGTACAATACCGGTGACCCCCAAAACTCCCCCGATGGCCGAAACTGCACTTCCTATATATAATTCTTTACCACCAGACCATTCCGGAACTCCTCGTGACGTCCGGGATCTCATCCGGGACTCCGAACAACTTTCGGTTTGCTACATACTCATATTCATACAACCCTAGCATCACCGAACCTTAAGTGTGTAGACCCTATGGGTTCGGGAGACATGTAGACATGACCGAGACGGCTCTCCGGTCAATAACCAACAGCGGGATCTGGATACCCATGTTGGCTCCCACATGCTCCTCGATGATCTCATCGGATGAACCACGATGTCTAGGATTTAAGCAACCCCGTATACAATTCCCTTTGTCAATCGATACGTTACTTGCACGAGATTCGATCGTCGGTATCCCAATACCTTGTTCAATCTCGTTACCGGCAAGTCACTTTACTCGTACCGTAATGCATGATCCCGTGACCAGACACTTGGTCACTTTGAGCTCATTATGATGATGCATTACCGAGTGGGCCCAGAGATACCTCTCCATCATACGGAGTGACAAATCCCAGTCTCGATCCGTGTTAACCCAACAGACACTTTCAGAGATGCCTGTAGTGCACCTTTATAGTCACCCAGTTACGTTGTGACGTTTGGTACACCCAAGGCACTCCTACGGTATCTGGGAGTTACACGATCTTATGGTCTAAGGAAAAGATACTTGACATTGGAAAAGCTCTAGCAAAACGAACTACACGATCTTGTGCTATGCTTAGGATTGGGTCTTGTCCATCACATCATTCTCCTAATGATGTGATCCCGTTATCAATGAGATCTAATGTCCATACTCAGGAAACCATGACTATCTGTTGATCAACGAGCTAGTCAACTAGAGGCTCACTAGGGACATATTGTGGTCTATGTATTCACACGTGTATCACGATTTCTGGATAATACAATTATAGCATGAATAAAAGACAATTATCATGAAGAAGGAAATATAATAATAACCCTTTTATTATTGCCTCTAGGGCATATTTCCAACAGTCTCCCACTTGCACTAGAGTCAATAATCTAGTTACATTGTGATGAATCGAACACCCATATAGTTTTGGTGTTGATCATGTTTTGCTCGCGGAAGAGGTTTAGTCAACGGATCTGCGACATTCAGATCCGTATGTACTCTGCAAATATCTATGTCTCCATCTTGAACATTTTCACGGATGGAGTTGAAACGACACTTAATGTGCCTGGTCTTCTTGTGAAACCTGGGCTCCTTGGCAAGGGCAATAGCTCCAGTGTTGTCACAGAAGAGAGTGATTGGCCCCGAGGCATTGGGTATGACTCCTAGGTCGGTGATGAACTCCTTCATCCATATTGCTTCATGTGCTGCCTCCGAGGCTGCCATGTACTCCGCTTCACATGTAGATCCCGCCACGACGCTCTGCTTGCAACTGCACTAGCTTACTGCTCCACGATTCAACATATACACGTATCCGGTTTTTGACTTAGAGTCATCCAGATCTGTGTTGAAGCTAGCGTCGACGTAACCCTTTACGACGAGCTCTTCGTCACCTCCATAAACGAGAAACATGTCCTTTGTCCTTTTCAGGTACTTCAGGATATTCTTGACCGCTGTCCAGTGTTCCTTGCTGGGATTACTTTGGTACCTTCCTACCAAACTTACGGCAAGGTTTACATCAGGTCTGGTACACAGCATGGCATACATAATAGATCCTATGGCTGAGGCATAGGGGATGACACTCATCTCTTCTTTGTCTTTTGCCGTGGTCGGGCATTGAGCCGAGCTCAATCTCACACCTTGCAATACAGGCAAGAACCGTTTCTTGGACTGATCCATTTTGAACTTCTTCAATATCTTATCAAGGTATGTGCTTTGTGAAAGACCTATGAGGCGTCTCGATCTATCCCTATAGATCTTGATACCTAATATGTAAGCAGCTTCTCCAAGGTCCTTCATTGAAAAACACTTATTCAAGTAGGCCTTAATGCTGTCCAAAAGTTCTATATCATTTCCCATCAAAAGTATGTCATCTACATATAATATGAGAAATGCTACAGAGCTCCCACTCACTTTCTTGTAAACGCGGGCTTCTCCATAAGTCTGCATAAACCCAAACGCTTTGATCATCTCATCAAAGCAAATGTTCCAACTCCGAGATGCTTGCACCAGCCCATAAATGGATCGCTGGAGCTTGCATACCTTGTTAGCATTCTTAGGATCGACAAAACCCTCCGGCTGCATCATATACAGTTCTTCCTTAAGATAGCCGTTAAGGAATGCCGTTTTGACGTCCATCTGCCATATCTCATAATCATAGTATGCGGCAATTGCTAACATGATTCGGACAGACTTTAGCTTCGCTACAGGAGAGAAACTCTCATCATAGTCAACCCCTTGAACTTGCCGATAACCCTTAGCGGCAAGTCGAGCTTTCTAGATGGTAACATTACCATCCGCGTCCGCCTTCTTCTTAAAGATCCATTTGTTTTCTATCGCTCGCTGATCATCGAGCAAGTCTGTCAAAGTCCATACTTTGTTTTCATACATGAATTCTATCTCGGATTGCATGGCTTCAAGCCATTTGTTGGAATATGGGCCCGCCATCGCTTCTTCATAGTTCGAAGGTTCACCGTTGTCTAACAACACGATTTCCAGGACAGGATTGCCATACCACTCTGGTGTGGAACGTGTCCTAGTGGACCTACGAAGTTCAGTAGCAACTTGATCCGAAGTACCTTGATCATCATCATTAATTTCCTCTCCAGTCGGTGTAGGCACCACAGGAACATTTTCCTGAGCTGCACTACTTTCTGGTTCAAGAGGTAGTACTTCATCGAGTTCTACTTTCCTCCCACTTACTTCTTTCGAGAGAAACTCTTTTTCCAGAAAGGATCCGTTCTTGGAAACAAAGATCTTGCCCTCGGATCTTAAGTAGAAGGTATACCCAATGGTTTCCTTAGGGTATCCTATGAAGACGCATTTTTTCGACTTGGGTTCGAGCTTTTCAGGTTGAAGTTTCTTGACATAAGCATCGCATCCCCAAACTTTTAGAAACGACAGCTTAGGTTTCTTCCCAAACCATAATTCATACGGTGTCGTCTCAACGGATTTAGACGGAGACCTATTTAAAGTGAATGTGGTTGTCTCTAGAGCGTATCCCCAAAATGATAGCGCTAAATCGGTAAGAGACATCATAGATCGCACGATATCCAATAGAGTGCGATTACGACGTTTGGACACACCGTTACGCTAAGGTGTTCCAGGCGGCGTGAGTTGTGAAACGATTCCACATTTTCTTAAGTGTGTACCAAATTCATGACTTAAATATTCTCCTCCACGATCTGATCGTAAGAATTTTATCTTTCGATCACGTTGATTCTCTACCTCATTCTGAAATTCCTTGAACTTTGCAAAGGTCTCAGACTTGTGTTTCATCAAGTAGACATACCCATATCTACTCAAGTAATCAGTGAGAGTGAGAACATAACGATATCCTCCGCGAGCCTCAACGCTCATTGGACCGCACACATCGGTATGTATGATTTCCAATAAGTTGGTTGCTTGCTCCATTGTTCCGGAGAATGGAGTCTTGGTCATTTTGCCCATGAGGCATGGTTCGCATGTGTCAAATGATTCATAATCAAGAGACTCTAAAAGTCCATCAGCATGGAGCTTCTTCATGCGCTTGACACCAATATGACCAAGGCGGCAGTGCCACAAGTATGTGGGACTATCGTTATCAACTTTACATCTTTTGGTATTCACACTATGAATATGTGTAACATTACGTTCGAGATTCATTAAGAATAAACCATTGACTATTGGGGCATGACCATAAAGCATATCTCTCATATAAATAGAACAACCATTATTCTCGGATTTAAATGAGTAGCCATCTCGCATTAAACAAGACCCAGATACAATGTTCATGCTCAAACTTGGCACTAAATAACAATTATTGAGGTTTAAAACTAATCCCATAGGTAAATGTAGAGGTAGCGTGCCGACGGCGATCACATCGACCATGGAACCATTCCCGACGCGCATCGTCACCTCGTCCTTCACCAGTCTCCGCTTATTCCGCAGCTCCTGCTGTGAGTTACAAATATGAGCAGCGGCACCGTCAAATACCCAGGAGTTACTACAAGTACTGGTAAGGTACACATCAATTACATGTATATCAAATATACCTTTAGTATTGCCGGCCTTCTTGTCCGCTAAGTATTTGGGGCAGTTCCGCTTCCAGTGACCCTTCCCTTTGCAATAAAAGCACTCAGTCTCAGGCTTGGGTCCATTCTTCGACTTCTTCCCGACAACTGGCTTACCGGGCGCGGCAACATCTTTGCCGTCCTTCTTGAAGTTCTTCTTACCCTTGCCCTTCTTGAACTTGGTGGTTTTATTGACCATCAACACTTGATGTTCTTTCTTGATTTCTACCTTTGCCGACTTCAGCATTGAAAATACTTCAGGAATAGTTTTCACCATCCCCTACATATTGTAGTTCATCACAAAGCTCTTGTAGCTCGGTGGGAGCGACTGAAGGATTCTATCAATGACCGCCTCGTCCGGGAGGTTAATGTCCAGCTGGGACAGGCGGTTGTGCAACCCAGACATTTTGAGTATGTGCTCACTGACAGAACTATTTTCCTCCATCTTACAACTATAGAACTTGTCGGAGACTTCATATCTCTCGACCCGGGCATGAGCTTGGAAAACAATTTTCAGCTCCTCGAACATCTCATATGCTCCGTGTCGCTCAAAACGCTTTTGGAGCCCCAGTTCTAAGCTGTAAAGCATGCCGCACTGAAACGAGGGAGTAATCATCAGCACGTGACTGCCAAGCATTCATAACGTCTTGGTTCTCTGGGATGGGTGCTTCACCTAGCGGTCCTTCTAGGACATATGCTTTCTTGGCAGCTATGAGGATGATCCTCAGGTTCCGGACCCAGTCTGAATAGTTGCTGCCATCATCTTTCAGCTTGGTTTTCTCTAGGAACGCGTTGAAGTTGATGTTGACATGAGTGTTGGCCATTTGATCTACAAGACATATTTTGCAAAGATTTTAGACTAAGTTCATGATAATTAAGTTCATCTAATCAAATTATTTAATGAACTCCCACTCAGATTAGACATCCCTCTAGTCATCTAAGTGTTACACGATCCGAGTCGACTAGGCCGTGTCCGATCATCACGTGAGACGGACTAGTCATCATCGGTGAACATCTCCATGTTTATCGTATCTTCCATATGACTCATGTTTGACCTTTCGGTCTTTGTGTTCCGAGGCCATGTCTGTACATGCTAGGCTCGTCAAGTTAACCCTAAGTGTTTTTTGCATGTGTAAAACTGTCTTACACCCGTTGTATGTGAACGTAAGAATCTATCAGACCCGATCATCACGTGGTGCATCGAAACGACGAACTTTAGCAACGACGCACAGTTATTGGGAACACTTTCTTGAAATTATTATAAGGGATCATCTTATTTACTACTGTCGTTCTAAGTAAACAAGATGCATAAACATAATAAACATCACATGCAATTATATAGTAGTGACATGATATGGCCAATATCATATAGCTCCTTTGATCTCCATCTTCGGGGCTCCATGATCATCTTCGTCACCGGCATGACACCATGATCTCCATCATCATGATCTCCATCATCGTGTCTCCGTGAAGTTGCTCGCCAACTATTACTTCTACTACTATGGCTAACGGTTTAGCAATAAAGTAAAGTAATTACATGGCGTTAAATCATTGACACGCAGGTCATACAATAATTAAGACAACTCCTATGGCTCCTGCCGGTTGTCATACTCATTGACATGCAAGTCGTGATTCCTATTACAAGAACATGATCTCATACATCACAATATATCATTCATCATTCATCACAACTTTTGGCCATATCACATCACATAGCAATTTCTGCAAAAACAAGTTAGACATCCTCTAATTGTTGTTGCATCTTTTACGTGGCTGCAATTGGGTTCTAGCAAGAACGTTTTCTTACCTACGAATAACCACAACGTGATTTGTCAACTTCTATTTACCCTTCATAAGGACCCTTTTCATCGAATCCTCTCCAACTAAAGTGGGAGAGACAGACACCAGCTAGCCACCTTATGCAACTAGTGCATGTCAGTCGGTGGAACATGTCCCACGTAAGCGTACGTGTAAGGTCGGTCCGGGCCGCTTCATCCCACAATACCGCTGAAGCAAAATAAGACTAGTAGCGGCAAGAAAGTTGACAACATCTACGTCCACAACAGATTTGTGTTCTACTCGTGCAATAGAGAACTACGCATAGACCTAGCTCTGATACCACTGTTGGGGAACGTTGCAGAAAATAAAAAATTTCCTACGATTTCACCAAGATCCATCTATGAGTTCATATAGCAACGAGTGATAGTAGTGCATCTACATACCTTTGTAGACCGCTAGCGGAAGCGTTCAAGAGAACGGGGTTGAGGGAGTCGTACTCGTCGTGATCCAAATCACCGATGACCAAGTGCCGAACGGACAGCACCTCCGTGTTCAACACACGTACGGAGCAAATGACATCTCTTCCTTCTTGATCCAGCAAGGGGAAAGGAGAGGTTGATGAAGATCCAGCAGCACGACGGCGTGGTGGTGGATGCAGCAGGGTTCCGGCAGAGCTTCGCCGAGTTTCTGCGAAAGGGAGAGGTATAGCAGGGCAGAGGGAGGCGCCAAGACTTCAGGGTACGGCTGCCCTCCGCCCCCCCCCCCCTTATATAGGCCCCCTTGGGGGGCGGCCCTAGGAGATGGCATCTCCAAGGGGGGGCGGCGGCCAAGGGGGGTGGAGTGCCCCCCAAGGCAAGTGGAGGCGCCCCCCCCCCACCCTAGGGTTTCCAACCCTAGGCGCAGGAGGGGCCCAAGGGGGGTGCACCAGCCCACTAGGGGCTGGTCCCCTCCCCACTTCAGCCCACGGGGCCCTCCGGGATAGGTGGCCCCACCAGGTGGACCCCCGGGGCCCTTCCGGTGGTCCCGGTACAATACTGGTGACCCCCGAAACTCTCCCGATGGCTGAAACTGCACTTCCTATATATAATTCTTTACCTCCGGACCATTCCGGAACTCCTCGTGACGTCCGGGATCTCATCCGGGACTCCGAACAACTTTCGGTTTGCTCCATACTCATATTCATACAACCCTAGCGTCACCGAACCTTAAGTGTGTAGACCCTACGGGTTCGGGAGACATGTAGACATGACCGAGACGGCTCTTCGGTCAATAACCAACAGCGGGATCTGGATACCCATGTTGGATCCCACATGCTCCTCGGTGATCTCATCGGATGAACCACGATGTCGAGGATTTAAGCAACCCCGTATACAATTCCCTTTGTCAATCGGTACATTACTTGCCCGAGATTCGATCATCGATATCCCAATACCTTGTTCAATCTCGTTACCGGCAAGTCACTTTACTCGTACCGTAATGCATGATCCCATGACCAGACACTTGGTCACTTTGAGCTCATTATGATGATGCATTACCGAGTGGGCCTAGAGATACCTCTCCGTCATACGGAGTGACAAATCCCAGTCTCGATCCATGTCAACCCAACAGACACTTTCGGAGATGCCTGTAGTGCACCTTTATAGTCACCCAGTTACGTTGTGACGTTTGGTACACCCAAAGCACTCCTACGGTATCCGGGAGTTACACGATCTCATGGTCTAAGGAAAAGATACTTGACATTGGAAAAGCTCTAGCAAAATGAACTACACGATCTTGTGCTATGCTTAGGATTGGGTCTTGTCCATCACATCATTCTCCTAATGATGTGATCCCGTTATGAATGACATCTAATGTCCATAGTCAGGAAACCATGACTATCTGTTGATCAGCGAGCTAGTCAACTAGAGGCTCACTAGGGACATATTGTGGTCTATGTATTCACACGTGTATCACGATTTCCGGATAATACAATTATAGCATGAATAAAAGACAATTATCATGAACAAGGAAATATAATAATAACCCTTTTATTATTGCCTCTAGGGCATATCCAACATACGACCTATGTTTGAACAGGAAGCCCCCAAATGACCTTAAAAGTTGTTTAACGACGCTGATTCGAATATGATCCATGTCAATTCCCAAAGGGGTTGAGCTATGATTCGGATACGATCAAGAAGCCTCCAAGTAGGTTCAGCAGTTTGCTAATCAAAAGGGTATCAACAGCTATGTTCTCTTTGGTTCGAATATGACCTATGTTTGAACAGGAAGCCCCCAAGTGACCATATAAATTTTTGGCATTGGGCCGATCAAGAGGGTACTGATAGCTTTGCCCGATGAGCAGGAAGCCCCCAAGTGACCATAATAAGATAAGCCGTAAGGCAGGATACCCATGTTTTGAACCGGAAGTTCTTAAACCGGATATTTAGATCCTCAATGCTTTGTAAGGGACAAATTTACCTTGATCCGGATGTTGAACCGGTTTTGAGAGCTTCAAAGCTTTGCGGGAGAGAGATGTCTCTTGAACCAGATTTTAAACCGGAATTTTTATTTTGGACCGATAATTTTCTGACGGCCTTTAAATTTTCATCAATATGGCGGTGTCCTCCGGAACCGGTTTATCTTCCCTCCAATGATCCGGAGTTCTTGAGCCTGCTGAAACTGGCAAGATTTGTTGAGTCATGTCATTGTAGCCCCCGAGTCTTAGGACGACTCGAGGAGTTGTCTTGAGATTCTCCATATTTGACCATAGCAGAAGGTGTATATTATTGGCGTCGATAGCACGATGTGAATCCATAGAATGTTGAGGTGACTGCGGTGGGTTATAAATAATCCCGTATGAGCTGTGTCAGCAACTCGGCCAATGGTTCATCCCATCTGCTTGTTGATGTTTATACAAACTCCAGTGGTGTCCGGTATAAGCGGGAGCCGATATCATTAATTGCTCTAGATTTTGTTGGAATAAACCGGACCGCGGGCGGCGGTTTACAAACGTCCTTTGGGCAGCTTGTATGAGCGGGTGCGACCCTGATATGCCGATATGGATTGGTCTGCAAGGGCAGCAGCTTGGGTGCTTCTATTGAGTGGCACGGCAAGGACAAATTTCTATGATATAACGTCATTTGGAAATAAATAATTGCCCTGCATACAAAAAGATACAGACCAAAGTAATCGTTTCTTTGATGAAAACAATATTGTGCTAATAAAATAGATTTAGACCGATATCATCTGATTCTTTTCTACGACGGATCATCTGTTCGTAGATAATTTTTCAGTATTGTTACTGAATTCCTGTTGATCCATATATTTATCCAAAGCATGTTTGTGTTGATGCTGCCTATCTTCTTTTTCATTTGATCTCTGCATGGGTCGTAGTAGTACTCTGTAGTACTAAACTGATTTTGCTTCCATGCATGTATATGGGAGTCAAACGTAGTTTGACCCTCTCTCTTGAAAACAATCGTAGTCACTTTTCCTTCCAATGGTATAAAACTATGTTTGAAGCTGGACAAACGGATTTAGACTGCAGGCGTCTGGAGTTGGGGTCATATTTGGTGTGAGCTCTCTGCAGTAGAGCGCCTGCAGCACTTTCTTCTGAAGCATCCTCCGTTTGCACTGTTTAAAATCTGTACCTCCTCAGTCTCGTCAACAGGTTAGGAGAAATAACGCCTCCAGACTTGTCCTTGGCGCAACCTTCTTCGCGTGCTTTATTTCTCTGCTCCTCGTGTGTTGCAGCAGCAGGTAATTGCATTGGTATTCTGTAGACGTTTTGACTGAGAGTACTACCTTTAGCACTTATCCATGTAGTCTTTGCCTTGCACTCATAGTAAATTCGGATGAAAATGCATTTGACTTGCATACGTGCTTCATCTAGCACTTTCCAAGGACTAGCAGAATATCAGAAAACTTACTTGCAGGCGTATGTGCTGCCCCCGGCCTCCGCTCTGCTCTGTCTGTACCATATACACGCAAACACAACTAGCACTAGCTAGCCAACATGGGCGAGGGCGTGCAGGCCACGGAAATGAGCTTGGCCAGAATTTTCCCATGGCTGTAGAACTTGGCGCTGGCGATTTGATCCGGCCACTGGCGGCTCACATTGAAGTCTAGGTCGGCCCGCAACGGCGGGTTGAAGTCATCCGGCTTGGGGCTTGCAACAGCCTCTACCTCCCCGGCTCACCTTGCTTATGACAAACATCCAAGGCAGGCACTCGTGCCGAAGTGACGGCGGCCTGCAACGAAGACCGCGGCGACCGGCGGCTCAGAAGCCACACGTAGGCAGAAGTGAGCGGCGGGTTTGAAAGTAGATGCAGTGGTTCGGCGAGGCGGGACGGTGACTGCTTGACAGAGGCGGAGCGGCGACTGCTCTTAGTGCCGGCCACGGCGCGAGGGGCAAGCCAACGACAACAGAAACAACAGCGGCTCGTCCCTGCCGCGGTTGAAGTAATGATGCGGCGCGGCTAGCGGCCGACCCACGATAGTACGTGCGCGCGGAAAGAGTCGGGCCGGGTTGCAGCAGAGGCGGCTTGAAACGAAGCTCAGAAAGAACCCACGACGGGGGTGGGTGCTCGACGCGGCGAGTCAGCTGAGATGGAAGCCAAAGGGCGAGGAGGTACGGGGCCAAGGCCTCGGCGGCATCGAAGGTGACCCGGTGACTCCCTCATTGAGCCGGTGGCACAAGGCGCGCTTTCGCAAGGGTGAACCTCAGCAAAGGCGATAGTGCAAATCTGACAGGCGATTTTGCCCCTTCTCCGGTTTGTGGCAGAAACTTGGAGTAGAACAAAGCAGAGGCCCAGCAGAGACAAGAGGCGACTCAGGCCGTGGGGACAACAACTTTGGCGAAGCGGGGTGGCTCACGGACGACGCCAGTGAGGCGGCAGGCCAGGTCAGAACGTGGCGGCGACTCTCCCGCTTGCGACGATGGGCGGGTTAACAACGAGGGCGGACGCGGTCGGGCGGCTCAGAGGCCGGCTCGTCGTCGCGCGAGGAAGGCCGCGGGGATCCGATCCGGCTTGGGATCCCGCTGAGGTGGCTACAGCGGAGGCGGAGCCACGGCCGTGAGGAGCGGCAGCGCGCCGGTGAGCCCGCAGTGGGGGCTCGAGGCGGCGGAGACGGCTCGCAGCAGGCGAGGCGGGTCACAGCAGGGCCCCAGCGCGGGACTGAGGTGAATAGCAACTCGCGGACAGCAGCGGCTCACATTCGGGCGGATCAAAGCGACACAAGCAGCAGGCCAGCAGCGCGGCGACTCGCGGCGGCCCACGCCGGTGGCGACTCAGGCAGGAGCGGCGACTCGGCATGGTCAGCCGCGGAGGAGCGGTGGCGGCTCACATCAATAAAGGAGAGGCAGCTCTGGCAGCAAGGCAGACCCGGCGTGTTGTTGCTTCAGACTCGGCCAATTGAATCCTTCCTTCCCAAATAGCTATCCATCAATTTCCTTATTAATCTTCCCAAACGATACCCAATCCATAATCTGATTATGACTCGGTTGGGGATTTGGCTTTGTACATGGCTGGTGATGTGCACCCATCCGACTCGGCGAAACAACGCCGAACAAAACGGAGACCCCCATCACGTGATTTGCAGATCAAGATTTAACCTACCGATAAAAACAGGCCATAGTCAAAGATGATGGTGCAGGCAACTCTTGATTTGACCGCTCGCTTAGACCAGTGGCGGTTTGAACAGATTGTCGGCAAGGTACAGAACGCAAACCCCTAATTTCTATTAACCTCAATCTTGTATGTCGCTCCGACTGCTTGACACGGATGTGATGTATATCTTTCTGCGTCGGGTCTTTTTCATCCAACACATCACGAGCTTCTCAATCCCTATGAGAGATCCCTCCAAGAACTCAACACCACCGTGCGCAGGACCCACAGTGGGCGCCAACTGTCGTGGAATTGTCACGTCAGATGTCCTAGTGTGAGGACTTAGTCGTGAGGCCAACACATCTATGTAGTAGCTTGAGAGGGGTTGAGCGGAATCGAGAAACACAACACAAGACAAGGATTTAGACAGCTTCAGGCCCCGGGAAACATCATCCGGTAAGAACCCTACATGTTGTTTGTGTCTAGGTCTCATTATGATATGAGAGGAGTCACCGTAAGCCGACTCTCCTGGTTATGTCTAACTTAGAGATTATTCAACCTGTCCCTCTTGGGGTGCCCCGCCCCTCCTTATATAAGCTGAAGGGGCGGGTTACATGTAGAGTCCAACTCGGACTTAAGACTTAACCTATTTTGATGTCTTACCATGGGCTTCTTAACGTCTTGGGATTCTTACAACCTGGCTTACAATCTGACTTACGGTCTGGCTTACGATCTGACTTACCACCTGGCTTACCATCTGGCTTACATGACTGTGTCTGCCGGGTTACATGACTGTGTCTGTCGGGTTATATAATTGTGTCTGTCGGGTTATATGACTGTGTCTGCCGGGTTATATGACTGTGCTTGCCGGGTTATATGACTGTGCCTGTCGGGTTATATGACTGTGTCTGCCGGGTCATCAATGAAACATCAAGTCCCAGCCGGGTCATATCTCCGGTCGGGTCATATCGCGGGGTGGCAACGACGATGGTGGTGCCAGCGACGCCTCCGGGGATGCGGCGAGCGATTTGTCCGATTGACCCCGTGCTTCCTCCCGCTGCTTGCCCTGCGCAGGAAGAGACTTGGGCGTGGCCCTGAAGGTTGTGAGAGCATTTTTGGGAGGGGAAGCCCCTCATGTAAGAAAATGGTTGCCTATGTGTCGTCAAGATTGGGCCGGACGAGTGCCTGCATGACGCCGTGATCGTCATGATGAATAGGTCATTGTGGTTTTACCTTTGTCTTGGCGTGCCTCGAGCGGGCTTGTGGTGTACATTCGAGGGCCCATGGGGGTCCCATTCGACCATGCGGCGAGAGCCTGGCTGGAGCAAACTCTGGCTGCGGGATGGCGAGCACACGTGCTGGGCCCTGCCCTGCTCGTGAGGGGCCCGCAAGAGGGAGGCAGCTAGTGTGAATTCCAACTTGAGCGGAAATAGGAGCACGAGAAAGCACGCGAATAAGACACAACACCCCTTCCCGCATACGCAAACACAAATTCAACTTCAACTTAGATCTGAGGCAAGAAAGCTTGTTCGGACGAAAGGAGAAAACAAGAGCAAATGGCCCCGTCCGGCACCTAGTCTAGTCTTCGACGTCTTCTCACCATCGCGGAGCTAAGTGCTGCCAGTGGGCGTGGGAGGGAGCCCCCGAGGCCCGAGGGCGGCTCTTCGGAGACTGCGGGGCGTGTACAGCCCCAACTCATTATTACGTGAGAGTGTCACGGGCGGCGAGCTTCACAGGCACTGGGCCTTCTTCACAGTTACCGGCCTTGCTTCATATCGCCAGATGAGGGCCCCACCTTGCGCCACCCTTGACCCCACCGACGGCGACCGGAAACCAGGACGACGCCAATGGGGAAAAGGGGACGCCAGTGGTTCCCTCGACGACCACGGGTCCTCTGCCGGGGGCAGGCCCTGGGGCACCTCCCCGGCAGAGGGCCTACCTCCGAAGAACACCTTGCTCTGCGCGCCGCGGGGAGGAGCCTGGCTCCCGACCCCTCTCCTGCTGCCCCCAGTGCCCTCCGCCTGAGGGGAAGGAGATCGCCGCACTAGGGCAGCCATCCGCTGCGGTGACCTGAACCTCCTGGACCCATGGTTAGCATAAGCCTTCTCCTGAGGAATTAGCGGTACCCGGTAGTTGTCGAGGCTCCCGTGAGGCTCCTGAAAGAGCTCGGCTTCTGGAGCTTCTTCCTCCTAGCCTGACCCGAGGAATGAGCCATGGTCTTCCTCCAACGTGTACCCTTGATCCACCATGTGGGGCACATAGGCTTACGGGCCCACCACCCCAAAGCCCTCGCCGTGGTGCTCCGCATGCCATGCAGCTCGACTTGAAGCTCCATCTTAGGGACGGTAAGGTGGCAGCCCGCTGGGGCCAAAGGCAGCGTTGCGCATGCCCTCGCTTACCAGGGGTGGTGCCGGGGCAGCCTGCTGCTCAACGCTGATGGCCAAGCCGGTGTTGATGAAGCCTTGAGGCACACTCGGGGGCGCGTGGGCGCGGATCGGCCCGCTCCGTGATCCTCCCGGGGCCTGGGGTCGAAGCTGGACGCAGAACGGTGGAGCCCCTGACGCGGCGGCATCCAGGAGCTCGGCGACACGTTCCAGCAGCACGTCACAACCACTTTCTTGCAGTCTGCACCGCCGCAGCTCCCGCGCCACCATGAGTGCGGCCTTCATGTTTGCATGCTCCCGTCGGGTGTGCGGCGTCGTGGCCGCAGCGTGGCTTGAGGCCCTTGCTGCCGATCGTACTTGTCGTGGAGTGAGGGCAGGGGATGCCTAACCGTGTCGCCCGTGTCCTGTAGTGTTCTGCGGGGCACGGGCTGCCTGAGGTGCAGGGTTGAGGTCGCCTTGGGCAGGCGGCACGGCATGGGCAGGCCATGCCGCCCAGCGGTCAGAGTTGGCCGTCAG
Source organism: Triticum aestivum (assembly GCF_018294505.1). Taxonomy (NCBI): domain Eukaryota; kingdom Viridiplantae; phylum Streptophyta; class Magnoliopsida; order Poales; family Poaceae; genus Triticum; species Triticum aestivum. The sequence continues at coordinate 555,118,590 of NC_057798.1, read as the reverse complement.
GTCACCGGACATGGAGGCGGTGACGTGGCGGAACGTAGGACAGAGGAAAGAAGATTCCAGCGCACCCCTACCTGCGCCAAATGTTGGATGTTGGGTTCCTGCAGACCCTTAAGGTTCGAACACTGGGGTGCGCACGAAGATATCTCCCCTACCAATCTACGTCCGATCGCCTCGTGAGATCTAAGCTGAAAATGATGAACAACACAAGGGACACGAGATTTGTACTGGTTCGGGCCACTGTTGTGGTGTAATACCCTACTCCAGTGTGTGGTGTGGTGGATTGCCTCAGGGGCTGATGATGAACACTACAGGGGAAGAACGGCCTCGCGAGAGGTGTTCTTGAGCTGGTGCGATGAACTGCCTGGGTGAGTTCGATCGCATCTCTCTCTCTAGTCTTCCCAAAATCTGAATCCCCCCTACTCAGTGGTGGCTAGCTCTATTTATAGAGGCCCTGGGCATCTTCCCCAAATATTAAGCAGGAAGGGCGCCAACAACGGCCATTTTGAAGGGGAACATCTAGTACAAGCTATCCTGACTAAAGTTGGTCTGCACTGGCGATGACGCCGTCTTGGGCTCCACGGTGACCTCCATCCTGCCGCTCCGCTGGTCTTGGTCTCATTGCACTGAAATGGCAACCTTTGCCTGATGCCTCGGTACTCCACGTCTGTGCTTGCCCCCTTTGCATCAAAGAGGAAATAAGGACACTGCGCACGCCGGCGCCCGTCTGGCGCCCGCCTGGTCTCGATCGTCATGGCTTGCGTCACGAGCACCTCGCGAGGTACCCTGCCTTGATCTCTCCACCTCCTCGCGAGCCTGCCTGGCGAGGCCATCCCTGAGGAAGCCTTGCATCGTCCGCCCCGCGAGGCTTGGCCCCTCGCGAGGGTCTTGAGTCTTGTGCTAATGAAGACGGGCCGTGCTGGGCCACCACTTGAGCCATGCCGCAGGCCGCAGGCAGGCAAGTCTGGGGACCCCCGTTCCCAGAACGCTGATAGATCCCTTCCCCCTCCCCCGCATTGATCAGATTATCGATGCTACCGCAGGACACGACTCACTGTGTTTCCTCGACGCATACTCCGGATACCATCAAATCAAGATGAAGGAATCCGATCAAGCCACAACGACATTTATCACCCCATATGGACCTTTCTGCTTCAACACTATGCCCTTCGGGCTCAAAAACACTAGTGCCACCTATCAACGCACGATTCAAACATGCCTGGAGAAACAAATCGGCAAGACAGTTGAAGCATACGTGGATGACGTAGTCATCAAAACTAGGCACGTCGAGTCATTAATAGACGATCTGCGTCTCACATTCGACAACCTCCGAACATGTGACATCAAGCTCAATCTGGAAAAGTGTGTTTTCGGCGTTCCCGCTGGAAAACTGCTGGGCTTCATCGTTTCCAATAGAGGAATTGAGGCAAACCCAGCTAAAATCAGAGCTTTGTCACAGTTGGCTACGCCAATGGACCTCAAACAAGTCCAAAAATTATCCGGATGTGTGGCAGCTTTAAGCCGCTTTATCTCCAGACTAGGAGAAAAGGCGTTGCCACTCTATCGCCTACTCCGACGTACCGATCACTTTGAGTGGACAGACGCGGCAACGGCCAGACTGTAAGAAATAAAGGCTCTTCGAGCAAACAACCCAATCTTGGCCGCCCCAAACGTTGGCTAACCCATGTTATTATACATATCAGCCACACACCAAGTCGTAAGTGCGGTGCTCGTCGTCAAACGAGAGGAGGACGGACACAAATTCCCGCTTCAATAGACGGTATACTACGTATCCACTGTCCTCAAACCATGCAAATCCCGGTACCCTCATTACCAAAAAATAGCATACGCGGTCTTCATGGCATCTCGAAAGCTACGACACTACTTTCAAGAATGCTCAATCACGATGGCCTCTGAGGTACCACTCAATGACATAATAAACAACCGCGACGCCATGGGCCGGATTGCCAAGTGGGCCATTGAGCTCCTCCAATTTGACATAACATACAAACCACGACGGGCCATTAAATCTCAAGTACTGGCCGACTTCGTCACCGAATGGACCAAGGCCGAACTCCCTAAAGAGTACAGCACATATTCCAACTGGGTCATGCACTTCGACGGCTCCAAAATGCTGGCAGGCCTAGGGGCAGGCGTTGTCCTAACATCCCCTATGGGAGACACAGTTCAGTACGTCCTCCAAATATTATTCACGGACTCCAACAACGCAGCCGAATACGAGGCCTTATTGCATGGTCTTCGGATGGCCGTCTCCATGGGCATACAATGCCTAGAAGTGCGCACAGATTCAAACCTCGCAATATCTCAAATAAATGGAGATTTCGATGCCAAAGATCCAAAGATGGTGGCTTACCGTAACGTCGTTCTCAAAATGTCAGCTCGGTTCGAGGGGCTCGAGTTTCACCATGTGGCTCAAGAAAGTAACCAAGCGGCGGATGTCCTTGCTCGCATCGGCGCCAAGCGCGACCCCGTACCACCTAACATCTTTTTGGAAAGGCTTTTCAAGCCATCCATTGTGTGGCAAGGGGAGAGCGGCAACACCAATCCGGATCGGACTACAACCCCAGATTCCGAACACACCGACATCATCGGGGGTTCAGCCACCGAAATTACACCGTCGGCCCATCTCATCATGGCAGTCATTGCCCCATGGACCGAACCTTTCTTGGCCTACCTTAATAGGCGAGAACTCCCTGAGGATCAGAACGTGGCGCGCTACATTGTGCGGCGATCTAAAGCCTATAAGGTTCACAAGGGAGAACTCTACAAGAAAAGCGCTACCGGAGTACTTCAACGATGTATCTCCGAGGAGGAGGGGCGGAAGCTCTTGGCTGAAATTCATGCCGGCCTCGGTGGTCACCACGCTGCAGCTCGGGCCCTTGTGAGCAAGCCCTTCTGCACAGGTATCTATTGGCCGATGGCCCGAGCAGTGCTACATCTTGAGCTTGTGTTGGTTTTCCTTGAAGAGGAAAGGGTGATGCAGCAATAGTAGCGTAAGTATTTCCCTCAGTTTTTGAGAACCAAGGTATCAATCCAGTAGGAGGATCCTCAAAAGTCCCACGCACCTACAAAAACAAACAAGAACTCGCAACCAACGCAATAAAGGGGTTGTCAATCCCTTCAAGGCCACTTGCGAAAGTGAGATCTGATAGAGATAATATGATAAGATAAATACTTTTTTGATATTTTATGATATAGATAGGAAAAGTAAAGATGCAAATAAAAGTAGATTGAAAGCTTATATGATAAGAGATAGACCCGGGGGCCATAGGTTTCACTAGTGGCTTCTCTCTAGATACAATAAGTATTACGGTGGGTGAACAAATTACTATCGAGCAAATGATAGAAAAGCGAATAATTATGAGATTATCTAGCCATGATCATGTATATAGGCATCACGTCCGTGACAAGTAGATCGACTCCTGCCTGCATCTACTACTACTACTCCATATATCGACCACTATCCAGCATGCATCTAGAGTATTAAGTTCATAAAGAATAGAGTAACGCAGTAAGAAAGATGACATGATGTAGAGGGATAAACTCATGCAATATGATGTAAACCCCATCTTTTTATCCTTGATGGCAACAATACAATACGTGCCTTGTTGCCCCTGTTGTCACTGGGAAAGGACACCGCCCTTAACCCAAAGCTAAGCACTTCTCCCATTGCAAGAAAGATCAATCTAGTAGGCCAAACCAAACTGATAATTCGAAGAGACTTGCAAAGATAACTTAATCACACATAAAAGAATTCGGAGGAGATTCAAATATTTCTCATAAATAAACTTCATCATAAAACCACAATTCATCGGATCTCGACAAACACACCGCAAAAAGAGTTACATCGAATAGATCTCCAAGAAGATCGAGGAGAACATGGTATTGAGATTCAAAGAGAGAGAAGAAGCCATCTAGCTAATAACTATGGACCCGAAGGTCTATGATAAACTACTCACAACTCATCGGAGAGGCCTTGGAGTTGATGTAGAGGCCCTCCGTGATCGGTTCCCCCTCCGGTGGAGCGCCGGCGAAGGCTCCAAGATGGGATCTCACGGATACAGAAGGTTACGGTAGTGGAAATAGTTTTTCGTGGTCGCTTCTGATGTTTTCGGGGTACATGAGTATATATAGGAGGAAGAAGTAGGTCGGTGGACTCCCGAGGGGCCCACGAGGGTGGGGGGCGCGCCCATCCTTAGGGGGCGCGCCGGGCACCCTCGTGGCCGCCTCCCTTGTTTCTTGACTTCCACTCCAAGTCCTCTGGATCACGTTTGTTCCAAAAATCATGCTCCCAAAGGTTTCATTCCGTTTGGACTCCGTTTGATATTCCTTTTCTTCGAAACACTGAAATAGGCAAAAAAACAGCAATTCGGGCTGGGCCTCCGGTTAGTAGGTTAGTCCCAAAAATGATATAAAAGTGTAAAGTAAAGCCCATAAACATCCAAAACGGGTAATATAATAGCATGGAACAATCAAAAATTATAGATACGTTGGAGACGTATCAAGCATCCCCGAGCTTAATTCCTGCTCGTCCTCGAGTAGGTAAATGATAAAAATGGAATTTTTGATGTGGAATGCTACCTAGCATAATTCTCAATGTAATTTTCTTTATTGTGACATGAATGTTCAGATCCAAATGATTCAAGATAAAAGTTCATATTGACATAAGAAATAGTAATACTTCAAGCATAGTAATCAAAGCAATCATGTCTTCTCAAAATAACATGGCTAAAGAAAGTTTATCCCTATAAAATCATATAGTTAGGCTATGCTTCATTTTCGTCACACAAAAATGCTCCCATCTTGACAAGCCAAGCAATTGTTTCATACTTAAGTAATCTCAAACATTTTCAACTTTCACGCAATACATGAGCGTGAGCCATGGATAGCACTATGGGTGGAATAGAATATGATGATGGAGGTTGTGTGGAGAAGACAAAAAGGAGAATGTCTCACATTGACGAGGATAATCAATGGGCTATGGAGATGCCCATCAATGATGTCAACATGAGGAGTAGGGATTGCCATGCAATGGATGCACTAGAGCTATAAATGTATGAAAGATCAATAAAAGAAACTAGTGGGTGTGCATCCAACTTGCCTTCTCACGAAGACCTAGGGCATTTTGAGGAAGCCCATCGTAGGAATATACAAGCCAAGTTCTATAATGAAAAATTCCCACTAGTATATGAAAGTGACAACATAAAAGACTTTCTATATGAAGAACATGGTGCTACCTTGAAGCACAAGTGTGGAAAAGGATAGTAACATTGCCCCCCCCCTTTTTTTTCTTTTTTTCTTTGGCCTTTCTTTTTTTGGCCTTTCTTTTTTTTCCTTTTGGCCTTTCTTTTTTTGGCCTTTCTTCTTTTTTCCTTTTTTTTTATTTTTTTTATTTGGGGACAATGCTCTTAATAATGATGCTCATCACACTTTTATTTATTTACAACTCATGAATTACAACCCAAAACTAGAACAACATATAATATAAGAATGCCTCCGGCGGTGTACCGGTATGGGCAATGAATCAAGAGTGACATGTATGAAAAATTATGCATGGTGGCTTTGCCACAAATACGATGTCAACTACATGATCATGCAAGGCAATATGATAATGATGATGTGTGTCATGATGATGAACGGAATGGTGGAAAGTTGCATCGCAATATATCTCGGAATGGCTATGGAAATGCCATAATAGGTAGGTATGGTGGCTGTTTTGAGGAAGATATAAGGAGGTTTATGTGTGATAGAGCGTATCATATCACGAGGTTTGGATGCACCGCCGAAGTTTGCACCAACTCTCAAGGTGATAAAGGGCAATGCACGATACCGAAAAGGCTAGTAATGATGGAAGGGTGAGAGTGCGTATAATCCATGGACTCAACATTAGTCAAAAAGAAATCATATACTTATTGCAAAAATCTACAAGTCATCAAAAACCAAGCACTACGCGCATGCTCCTAGGGGGATAGATTGGTAGGAAAAGACCATTGCTCGTCCCCGACCGCCACTCATAAGGATGCACAATCTAAGAACACCTCATGTTTCAAATTTGTTACACAACTTTCACCATACGTGCATGCTACGGGACTTGCTAACTTCAACACAATCATTTTTTAAATTCATAATCACCCAACTAGCATGACTCTAATATCACTACCTCCATATCTCAAAACAATTATCAAGTATCAAATTGATCATAGCATCCAATTCACTTTCTATGATAGTTTTTATTATACCCAACTTGGATGCCCATCATTCTAGGACCAATTTTATAACCATAACAAATATCATGTTGTTCTAAAAGACTCTCAAAATGATATAAGTGAAGCATGAGAGATTAACAATTTCTACAAAATTAAGCCACCGCCGTGCTCTAAAAGATATAAGTGAAGCATTAGAGCAAAAACTATCTAGCTCAAAAGATATAAGTGAAGCACATAGAGTATTCTAATAAATTCCAATCAAGTGGGTTTCTCCCAAAAGGTGTGTACAGCAAGGATGATTGTGGTAAACTAAAAAGCAAAGACTAATATCATACAAGACGCTCCAAGCAAAACACATATCATGTGGTGAATAAAAATATAGCTCCAAGTAAAGTTATTGATAGACGAAGACGAAAGAGGGGATGCCTTCCGAGGCATCAGCAAGCTTAGGATTTTGGCTATTCTTGAATATCTTGGGGTGCCTTGGTAATCCCCAAGCTTAGGCTCTTGCCACTCCTTATTCCATAGTCCATCAAATCTTTACCCAAAACATGAAAACTTCACAACACAAAACTCAACAAGAAATCTCATAAGCTCCGTACATACTAGGAGCGCTTAGCTAGAGCATTGCTAGTAGACTGTTACCAGCGGCGGCGTACAAGCAGTGTGTAAGCCGGAGACAACTAGTTGGGTATAGCAAACACACCTAATAAGGGGGTCTAGTTCTAGTGAATCTTACATCAAATCCTCTGTGTGGCATCATGCCAACCACAAGCTTTCCTTCAAGTTCTGCAGCCCATGCACCATCTCCGCGTGCGTTGCCGTGGTGGTGTACAAGTTTTTTTAGAACAAAGACACAAGAAGCGTCTGACATTAAACTAATAAAGCCCACATCATGCCTAGAGTCATACAAAAAGTGCAATACAACATCAGACCAGGAACAAATCTAGATCAGATAGAACGATATGGAGGGTCAACTATCCCTAATCCTCAAAAGAGTGTGCAGGCTCAAAAGGAACCGACAGGGAATCTAACGGGCGGGGACGGCTGCCAAGCGATGACTTGAATGTTTCTGATTTTCTCTATCGCTTATTGCATGTTCTCAGCATCCAGTGTCTACCTAGAGGCACCCATTGATGTAGAAAAAGGTGGCATTTCAAAATACAAAAACTAGGTGAGAAGGGAAGCACTTCTCAATGGTAATTTTTCTCCTAATAGACCATAAAGCCCATAAAAGCACCCCTAATGCAATGCCAAAGAACCTTGCCGAAAGGGCCTCTGTGCGCCTTTAGAACGCTGAGCAGATCAACACCCGAGGAAGGGTTCTAGATATGATCGAAAGCCTCTCGCACAGCATGCCACACAAAACGTGCTATGTGACAATGGAAGAAAATTTGTTTAGCATCTTCAGCGTTTCTGCATATGGCGCAAGTACCATCAGAAGCATGTCTCTTAGCCATGTTATTGGGCGTGGGAATACGGTTCTGAAACATTTGCCAAAGGGAAAACATTAATTTTGAGATGCAGACCAGCTTTCCAAAGCCCCATGGCTATCACTGGGAATTGACCCGAAGCCGAGAGTAGGGTGTGTATCGTGGAAAGTTATGACACAACCAAAAGGTATGGGTGGCCCGGGCTTTAAAGATTTTGAGTTATTTAACTTGTCTCTGCTACCTAGGCAAGCATGGCGTCTCTTGCAACAACCTGGAAGTCTGAGTTCCAGGGTTCTGAGGAGCATTTATTATCCAGACTCGTCTATTTTGCATGCAAGCCTTGGTAGTCATCCTAGTCAAATTTGGAGATCCATCATCGAAGGTATGGTTGTTTTGAAACAAGGTCTAATTAGAAGAATTGACCATGGTTCAACAACAAATATATGGGAGGAAAATTGTCTACCACGTAATGAGATGTTGAGGCCGTATGGATGTTTGGTTCCAAACCCGCTAGTTCAGGTGGCCGAACTCATTGATGCCACATCGGCTATGTGGGATAGGCAGCATGTGCAACAAGTGTTCATGCCAAAAGGATGTGCCAATTATCTTGGGAATACCTTTATGTACCATGGACACCGAGGACTTTTGGGCTTGGAATTTTGAGAGGAGCGGTGTTTTCTCTGTAAGATCCTCTTATAGAATGCTCGTGTCCACAAAAACAAAGAAGGGAGGCGTGGTTAGAAGGTACCGCCGCATCTTCAATCACAAATAATGAGAAGTCGTGGAACATGCTTTGGAAAATTCAAATGCCTGCCAAGATAAGGATGTTTCTTTGGCGATTGTCCAAGCATTCCATCCCAACAAAAGATGTCAGAGCTCACCGACATATGTCAAACTCTAGTTCATGTGGGTTGTGTGGCAGCCAAGATTCATGAAGGCATTCGCTTCTGGAGTCTACGGTAGCCAGGTGCATATGGGCTCTAGTGGATGACGATCTAGCGCAGCACCCTTGTGTTCACTACGGAGCCTCGGGGGAAGCATTGGCTATTCTCATTAATTGATGGCCTAACACATACGCAATTCATCAGAGTAGCTGTCACATTATGGGCGATATGGTCGTCTAGGAGGAAAGCAAATCATGAGGGCATTTTTCAAAGTCCACAAGCTACCCAGAGTTTCATCGATAGATACATATTGGAATTGGAGATCATAAGAGAGACGAAGCCAACACAAACTGCTAACCCAAGTGATGTACCAAGGGGCGAGAGAAGGCAGAAGGCACAGCCAGTGGGATTTGCCAAGGTACATGTAGATGCGGGCATGTCCACGCCATCAAGAGGATGCACAGCAGGAGCGGTCGCTCGCGATGATCAGGGGTACTACTTGGGAAGCTCAACACTCATAATTCATGGCGTCCATAACCCTGCAACTCTAGAAGCAGTAGCATGCAGGGAGGCCCTTTCCCTAGCCGAAGACCAACTCTTGCATAGCTTTGTAATTGCATCAGATTTCAAGCAAGTAGTAGGAGATATCCTCAAAGACAATCAAGGGAGATATGGCACCATCATTAAAGAGATTCAACAGCGATCATCTATATTTAATAGTAATTTTATTTTTGAGAGTCGTAAGTCAAACAAAGAAGCTCATAATCTAGCCAAGTTTTCGCATTTATTAGCTTTGCGACGTCATGTGTGGCTAGGGCAACCTATGACCTGAGATGTATTTCACTCTATGTGGCATTTGATCAATAAAACTTGGTTTATCCCAAAAAAAAGGGAAGTGATCTGCGCCGGCACACCGGCCCAACGGTTGGGCCGGTCCAGCCCCAGCCGTCAGATCTGGTCCCCTGCACCGTCAGATCCCTTCCTCCCCTCACCTCCTTCTTCAACCTCCCGCACGGGAAAAAGGATAGGCCCCCTCGTGCGCATCGATGCCCCAGCACGCGCCGACCGCCTCGCCTCGCCTCCTCACCACCGGTCGCCCTCGCCGTCGGTCGCCTACGGTCGCCGCCCTCGCCGCTGGTCGCCCGCCCTCACCTATGTCGTCTTCGTGTGTTTCTGAAGCCTCCGTGGATGCAGCAGCGTGCGGCCATGGTTACGGCCGGTCGAGGTTGCAGCCCGCCGCGAGCCCGTAGCAGCTCGTCGGCGACCGGTTGCAGCATCCGCCCCTGCCCCCTGTGCTGGATCTCGCTGCCGGAATTCACGGAAACCCGTGCCGGGTCGCAGCTCGGCCGTGATGGATGTAGCAAAACATTATGCCGGTTGTAGCAAAAAACGATGCTATTTGTGGCAAAACCGCGACGCCGGTTGTGTGTTGTAGCAAAACGTGACGCTAGTTGTAGCAAAATGCTATGCCAGTTGTAGCAAAAATCTATGCCGGTTGAAGCATGTAGCAAAACTGCAGCATTTTATCATCTTCTTTCACCTCCAGCCGTCGCTGGTTGAAGCTTTCTTATTTTCATAGTGTCTAGTTGTAGCTTTCTCTCTCAATGGTTGGAGCTTTTTCCAACAACCGTTGAAGCTTTTCTACCAAAAGTTGTAGCTATTTTCTTTTTTAGCAGCACTTGGTCAAGGCTTTTTGTGTCGTTTCGGTTGAAGCTTTTTTAATCGAAGGATGTAGCATTTCATGTCAACGGTTGTAGCTTTCCGGCGATGGCGCTGACCGCTTGTAGCTTTCTCTACATCCGGTTGAAGCTTTTTCATCTATGGATGAAGCTTTTTTTTAAACGGTTGCAACATGAGGGGGTGCGCCGATTCTGCAGAAGCCTCCGGTGTCGACCATCGCCGTCCGGCTCGTCGGCGGCGAGGCAGAAGCACGAGACGTGTGGGAGTTGCAACCGCCGGGGATGGGGATTGGTCAACGGGCTGCATCCAATGGCGAAACGGGCTGTAAAAAGCATGGCGGGGTGAGATCTACAACTATGGACGCGCGGGGGATTCGACCTTCCATGGCGACGGCGAGATGTGGGCGTCGGCGCTGCAGGAGATGAGGATGGGGGCGAGCTCCGCGGAGCTGCGAGACAGGAATGAAGCGAGATTCGCGAGATCCGCAGCGCCACGTGGTTGCTTGCGACTGGGTCGCGGCGTGCGCGCGTGGGCTAGACCGGCCAAAGCTTCGGCCGGTGCCCCGGCCCCAAACGTTTCCAAAAAAAAAACTTATATACGAAAAGGAGGCAGCGAGTGAAGCGCGTGGGGTTATCCAAGGACCAGGAACCTTGTCTTGCGGCTTCCACCCTTTCCCCTTTCTGTTCTTGCTCCTCCCCGGCTCAGACATTCGTGTGGCTTGCATCGAGCGGAACCCTAGATCGAGGAGCTTAACACCCTCGTCTCCGGCGCGCGCCCAAACCCTCGTCGATCTTCCGGTCGGATCGCGCCGCCCCCCTGCCTTCCCCCTCTGTCGCCGCTCTCCACGCCCAGATCACACCGACGTTTCCCCCTCCCCGGGCTCCCCCATCGCCACCGCCCTTGATCCATTCCCCGTCCCCCACCGAAGCTCCCACGATGGCAGCACTGCAGAGGCCAACAGAAAGGAGGGCGTCGAGGTGCACCCCAGTGACGGCGCCGGCCACGCTCGTGTTCGAGATCGACGGGTACAGTCTGCATAAGGGCATGGGCGCCGACAAGTTCATCCGGTCCACCGCCGTCTCCGTTGGCGGGTACGAATGGTGCATCCGCTACTACCCAGACGGGGCAGATACACACGCCAACAGCCTGGGCCACGTCTCAGTCTACCTGGAGCTCCTGAGCAAGGGTGCCAAGGTAAGGGCGCTCTACGACTTGAGGCTGGTCGACCACACCACTGGGTTGTCGTCATCGGTTTTCTCAGTCTTGAAATCCCCAATGGTGTTCGATTCCCTCAGCACCAGTGGGACCAGTTATAGTTGGGGTCTTCCATATTTTAAGAAGAAGAGTGAGCTAGAGAAGTCGGATTACCTGCGGGATGACCGTCTTGTAATTGAGTGCGATCTAACTGTCATTAAGGAACCACTTGTTGCGGACACTGCGATAACAGCTGAGGTCCAGATGCCACCCTCAGACTTGGCAGAAATTTTTGGAAAACTGCTAGAGGCGGCCGAGGAAGCAGATGTGGCATTCGAGGTTGAAGGTGAGATTTTTCCTGCACATAAGATTGTGCTCGCAGCACGGTCTCTAGTCTTCAAGGCGGAGCTGTATGGACCGATGAGAGGCAAGTGTGGACAGAACATCACCGTCGAAGAAATGCAGCCTGCTGTTTTCAAGGCATTGCTTCACTTTATCTACACAGATTCATTGCCTTCCATGGACAACCTTGATGATGATGAGAAAAAAGAAATGGTCAGGCACTTACTACTGGCTGCAGATCGGTATGCAATGGAAAGGATGAAGATGATGTGTGAAGACATTCTTTGTGAAACTCTTGATGTTGAGACTGTGGCGACAATGTTGGCTCTAGCTGATCAGCATAACTGCAGCAGGCTAAAAGATGCTTGTGCTGAATTTATCATGTCTTCAAATAGATTGGATGATGTGTTGGCAAGCCAAGGGTATGTGCACCTGAAGAAATCATGCCCTGCTGCCTCAGTAAATATCTTGGAGAGACTTATGAAGCTTCTCAAATTTTAGTGTGTCCATCCTGGGTTATAATAGATGGCTTAGTTAACATGTAGCCACCTGAGACGAGGTAGTGTATGCTTCACTTTTCACTTTCTATCTAGAGATAATTTGGAGGAGACTATCGTAGCAGATATGTTGGAGAAGGCATGGAAGTCTTAGTAACCTGTGTGCTTGGGGTGGCGCTTGCCTTGTTATGTCACTTGTTGGAACCCCCTGTTTTCGTCTCTGTTGCTGTGTGCGTCTGAGACCTTGTTGGTGTTTGTGACTATGCCGTTTCGTGGCTTTATTAATTTAAAGCCGGATGCCGCTGGCATCTTCGTTCTAAAAAAAAGTCTTAGTAATGCTCATCTTAGATTCTTGTGTCAGCTTCCGCAAGTTACTCAATACATAGCCACCTGAACTAGGCTTGTCCTTAGTTTGCAGAGATCATTGGAATCTTTCGAATATAAATAGTCTTTCATGTCCTGTAGTTTTTAAAGATATTATGGTGTCTTTTGGGGAAGAATGATCATATCTCCTGCATGTATCGATTGGATACTCATCCAATATCTGAATTTATGAACATTCACTAGTTCTTCTGAATGTTCTGTGATGATCTTCTTTTCTCGAATTTATATGCTTTCTTTGTTTTCTCTTTTTTCTAAGGTGCCAAGCTGTTTAAGCCCGATCAATTAGTACCTTTGAGAATAGTATGTGCCAGGTCACCGTATTGATACATTTGCAGGTGAAGGTTATGTTTTTTTTTTGCAGGGGAGGTTATGTTTGGAATGGTCTCCATACATAATTGATTGATCCAACAAAAATGGAATTCGTTAATACCATAGTTATGTGCAATCTTACAGGCACTTGCGAGATCTGTACAGCTAAAATCATAACATATGCAATGGTTTCTGTTCACGTTTCGTAGCGAGTGTAATGGGCCTTATGGCGTAATGGTAAACTTAAACCTGCTCGTTCAATTTGCTAAATCAAATAGCTTGTCTCAAAGTTATTTCAGGGTAGGTTTTTGGCCTAAAAATACTATTGTAAGGTGAAGAGGTGTGCCTGAATATGTCGCGAGACAAATGCGAAATTTGAGGTCGACACATGAGTTTCCATGAGGGTTGAGGGGTAGGTTCCTTGGGACCTGCTGATCTTGTTAGTTGGTGGTGTCACTGGCTTTCTTTGCTACTTGAGTCAATCATGGTCTAAACATCTTCAGTTCTCATCCATTCCTTCACAATACGCGGCAAATCGGCAATCTTATCCTTGAACATCAACAACTAACAAACCAAATACCCTGACACGCTATGTTATCCTTGTGGCATCTAATTTCTATTCGTCACTAGTTGTGAGTACCCATTTACAGATAACGGCCAAGATATGATGCCTGATGACTAGACGATGTGGCATTCTAGGGCGCAACCTTCTCGAGCTGTCGGTGCATACACAATATGGCCATATGGATGAATACTTGTGGGAACATCTCTAATGCAGGCTACTGAACCAAAGTTGCTTCTGCACATTGACTGTACATCTTGGACCATGAAATGGCCACTGCATCAAACTGCCAAGCAAAGGCGAGCGGAGTCGTATGATGGGGAGGAACATGGGACGGGATGGGAATTTAGAGATCTTTAGAAATCTTATCCTTACCCATGTAGATTAGCCTCTAGTTTCCTTTCGAGATGTCAGGTTGCAATTTCCTCGACTATGTCGGCGTGCTGTATGATGTATGCCCACTGTTACGAGAATTTATTGGGCCGGTTGGCAAACTGACCAGTACTTTGGTTCACCTGCAAGCATCGGTCCTTCTCAAGTCTACTAGAGTGCCTCCAACAAGGAAGTTGAACCATGTACCACTGCAGAGTCAAAAGTTCAGAGTGAAATCATAGCACTCTGTCCACTGCTTGAACTACTGAGACTGAAAACTGCATGTTGTCTGCACTCTGCAGTGGAATTTCAAAAGTTCAGAGTGAAATCATAGCACTGTGTTCACTGCTCGAACGACTGAAACTGAAAACTGTGTGCTGTCTACAGTGGAATTCATACGGGTAATTACTTTAGAACTACCGAAGCATCCCTTTCTCTATCTCTGCAGTGACTGGGACGCACGCACGCTTATCATCAACTTTTCTTCTCGCCGATTAGGTATTGCGTGACACGGTGATCGGGATGCCGACCCGGCCCGTGAGAAGGCGAAACCGCCACGCTGATTAGGCCTATCAGAGGTGGCTAGGTGGAATCTTTGGACGTTCAAGATACAACAAAGAAGTCGAGGCCGCCTGGCAGGGTTAGGTGGTCTGCTGACTTTGGGCGGCACCCTTCCAATCGGTAATCTGATAGCTGAAAGCGGAAAAGCAGATAGGCTATCAGAGGCAGAGGGTGATTTGGAGTTGGAGGTGCTCGAGTTCACTCAGTCTTTGTGCTGTTCCCGATCGTCCATTCCTCAATCAGGTGGGCCACCTTTCCTTTTCTTTTTTTTTGTTATTTGAACGGATGGCCACCTTTGCTGAAGCAAGGGAAAAACATTTGGGTGGCAGTAGTAGAAGAATTGATTAAAACAAGCTATAGGAAAGATCCAAAGTACACGTGAGACATGGTGCAATGATTGGAAGGAAAAAAGTTGCACAGGAGTATTGGTATGTATCATCCATCCGGGAGCTATACAGGGTCGGGTGGACCATTAGCTGCTGCCCATGCCATGCATACGACATGTACGTACAACTCAAGAGCTGGGGCGAGCTGCGAGCATTCCTGTACGTGAAGAAGCAACCATCCATCTGAACTGCACTGAGGTGGATGCATGCATCTGGTCACGTCAACACTGGGCTCCTTTACTTCTTCTTCTTTTTTGTTGATGGGAACACTGGGCTCCTTGGTTGATCATCTTGTCGAGGTTCAAACATTGCTGCGTGGAAAATCGGCTACACGGCTCTGCGTGCGTCTCGTCAACTTCTTGACTGAGCCGGCATAGGGCACACGAAAACGATCGTTCTCCCGTCGTTCCAAAGCCTTTTACGCACGTACGGCTTTGCTTCTGGGTCACATCCCAGTTGACTGACTTGCGTCCGGTCAGCACACAGCAGCTAGAGTGGGTCGATCCATAGACCTGGTCGCCGCAATAACTTCATTCGGTTGCCTGGTCCCGATGCCATTCGCTAGCTAGCAGCTGCGCCTGTTCCTGTTCATGCCCGGTACGTATACGTTACCTTGTGTACTTGCACGCAATGACTTGGCTTCGTCAAGAGCTTCCTCGCGGCTGCTGTCTAGTATTCCCCCCGTCCCATAACGTAGTAAGCACAATAGTTATATGTAAGCCGCCTGAATTTAGAGTTGCGTCAATCGATTTTTTTTATTATTCTTTTGAAACTAGGCAAAAGATTTGTCATTTTTATTGATTAAGAGAGAAGTTTTAGAGGTTAAGGCCAAAGGCCGAATTACAACAATCACTCTCGCGGCATTATGTTATTCATATGTCTTGCTCCCGCAATGCTCCAAAGTAAAGTCTCCTCTTTAATCCTAGCAACGACGACTCCCACCGGAACGGCATTATTATGAAAGATTCATGCATTTCTCTCTTTCCATAACTTCCAAGGGATTAGCAGCATCAAGGAAGCAAGCGGCCTTCGCGATTGGGTCTTCTTGTTAGCATTGTGGCTCCACCATTCTTTAATGGAAGTCGCGTCACTCCAATCGAAAGGATGCACATCATGGAGACCAAGCCAATCTTTGATCTCATACGCCAAACTCTGATAGTGTATCGGCATTGGAATAGAAGGTGGGCCGCCGACTCCTGAACTTGCTTGCATAGTGGACAAAGGTTACAGTTTGGCCACCCACGACACTGCGTGAAGGAAGGAACCGGCGGAGGAATGGAAGGAGCTCACCGAAGGAAAGGGAGAAGCTTGTCAGAGAAGAATTCTGGGTCTATCTTAGGGTGGAAGACGACCCCACTATCTATCTTCGGGGTGTGGGGGTGGTGCAGGTTCGCCGGAAAGAAACTGGCCATGGCCGGGGCTGGAGGGATGGTAGGCGGCGACACTAGCACTGTGGTGGGCGACAGTTGAATGGAGGGCGAGATGGTGAGACTGACGTGGGAGCACCGTCGGCCACGGGGTGGTGGTGACTGTCGTAGTCCTAAGTCTGACAGTAGAATAGGGGGGTAGGAATGAAGAGGCAAGATCCTAGCTATGGAGTAGTTGTGTACACAAGGTGTTTACGAGTTCAGGCCCTTCTCGGAGGAAGTAACAGCCCTACGCCTCGGAGCCCGGAGGCGGTCGACTGGATTATATGCGTATGAATTACAGGGGTGCGAACCCTTTACACTGAGGAGGGGGTGGCTTATATAGAGTTCGCCAGACCCCTCCGGCCCTCAGTTATGTAGGGTTTAAAGTACATTAAGGTCTGGCGTTACTGGTAATGCCATACATAAAATGCTATCATGACCATAAAGACTACTTAATGACAGACCGTTTGTGTGCAGAGTGACTCTAGATCTCCTGTCGGTCGAGTGAGTGGCTTCATGGTCGAGTGTTTTCGAGTACGTCGAGTGAAATCCTTCCAGGTCGACTGAAAGGTAATTTCTTCTAGAGATGTCTTTGGGGAGGGTACCTTGGATAGAGCCATGACCCTACCCTAGGTACATGGCTTCATCATTAGCCCCCGAATGGATCGAGGTTTGAGTGAGGAAGGAGTTGAGAATTCTTCAGACCCATCTTTTGTGCTATGAGTATGTCTTGTTCTGGATCAATGACCTTAGGTGACGGCACCAACTTCTTTTACAGTCGCCTTGATCCATTCTTTGTATTGGTCGAGTGACTTTTCTATACTTGGAGATCTCCGAGCGACGGATCAGAGGAAATCTCCAGTCTGACAAGTTGCTCTGCTGTTCGCGGATTTAGCGGGATCTGAATTTCGAGAAGCGCGTGAGGCGGAGGAAGCCGTAGTACTCGGATGGGATAAGGCAGGGACGCCTCGATTTTTGTGCCACCTTTTTCGCCACGTATCGCGCGCGCGACTGTTGTGGGATTTGACAGGATCGCCCGGGCCTACCAGTCAGTCACTCGGAAGCGACCCCATATAAGGCGCCGGACGGGGGTTTTGAGCAGTGCGCCCTCATTTGCTTCTCCCTCTTCCTCAGATTCATCTGCCGCGTTCGCTTCTATCCCAGCGCTGCTGCCCTGTGCGTGCTTCGCCGGTGATGATGGTGAAGGAGAAGACGGCGGCTTTGGAGCGGGCGAAGAAGGCGACGGCGAAGGCGAAGGGAAGAGCGGCCAGTCGGGGCAGATCCTCATCGCGGGCCGGTCTGCTGCAGGGCTGGATCCAGGGCGACTGGATCTGCTCGACCATCCGCCAAAAGGATCTGGACGACCTGGCCGATGAGGGACTAATCCCCCATGGATCAGCGAGCCCCCCGGGGAAGGAGTGGCATCCGCAGCCTCAGGAGGGTGAGTGTGTCCTCTTAGCCACTCACGTTGACCGCGGGTTTTCTTTGCCGCCCCACCCTTTCTTTCGGGGATTTCTGAACTTTTTTGGGGCACAACTCCACCACTTCACACCCAACTCCATCGTGTATCTCGCTGCTTTCATGTCCTTGTGTGAGAATTTCTTGGGTTGCCGGCCGCATTGGGGCCTTTTCAAACACATCTTCACCTGTCGCTCTCAGACGGTGAAAAAGGCCAATCCGAGTGACGAGAGAACCCAAGTGATTCAGATGTGTGGGGGTCTCGGGTCCAAATGAGGGGTAAAAGTGCTTTTCCAGCCATGGTCCTTCCTGAGTCGGTTCGAGGGTGGCAGTCGACCTGGTTCTACTGCCAAGACCAGCCGACACCAGGGCAGTCGACTGGACTCCCTCCTTTCTCCATGGATCGAGTGAGCAAGCCGTCCTCTCTGAAGGTGGTCCTGGAGGAGAAGGCTCAGGTTAAGGTGCTGGTCGAGCGTGTAGTCCAACTTATCCGTGATGGGGTGACTGGCATGGACCTTCTAGAGGTTTTCATTCGACGGTGCATCCAGCCGCTCCAATATAGAGACCATCCGATGTGGATGTACTCTGGCACTGAAGACACCACTCGGGTCCACCCGGAGGAGGTCGAGGATGCCACACTGGAGAGGTGGATGACTGCCATAACAGGGAACAAGGACAACCCCCGAGGAGCCAGGAGGATCCCTCCACTCGACCAATCGTACCAGCCAGACAAGGTCCAATTCTGTACCTCCGACTCTGACCCCGCTTCCTTCATTCCATTTCCTTAGAATTCAGTTGACTGATTCTTATCTTGTTTGTTGTCTTCCAGGTCACTACCGAGATGTACTCGATGCCCAATGGGGCGCAAGAACAGGTCGAGGAGGAGGAGGGGAGCGGAGGTGAAAGTCAAGAGGAGTGGCAATCTGACGGCGAGGAGGATGAAGAAGATGACGGTTCTGGTGAAGAGAAGGAGGAGGAAGAGGAGGAGGAAGTCGACCCTCCCCGTACTGAAAGGCGATCCAAGGTCACCCATGACCCCGCAGTCGAGCGTGGCAAAGCAACTACGCCCGTTGGGCAGTCGACGAAATGTCCTCGGACGACTTCTCTGGCACCGACTGAGAAAGCGTCGAAGCAACCTCGAGCGACGTCATCAAAGCCGACGAAGGCCCTACCGAAGATGAGGATGGTGATTCCCACTATTTCCGGGTAATAGCAGAACTTGTGTTTTCTTGTTTGGCATGGATAAACTCTTGGTCGATTCGTTGGCTAACCGACTGATTTCTGGAATCTGCAGCGCTGCTACCTCCGAGACCTCAGCCAAGAATGAGGATCAAGAAATGGAAGATGCTGCCACCTTCAACCTTGGTATGATCTCTGTAGTTTTGTTTTTGGTCGATTAAATCTTCATCTTTAACTTTGAATCTTTCTTGTAGCCCCACCTCATGTCATTGATCTCCCTGACGATGACGATGAGGAGCCACTGAGGCAGAGGAGGAACAAGAAGGCGCATGCTGGCAAGACTGCTCAGGTTGTATCAGCACCTGAGACGCTGGTTCCGGAGGGAGGCAACGTCACTCGGGCTACCGTGTCTTTTGCTGTGCCGCTGACGAGTGCTCGCCCTTCATCGTCGAGTGCTGATCTGCCTTCCCTTTTTGCCACACACCACGTCCTAGAGGATCAAGCGGGCGCTGCTAAGGAAGCTATATGCCAAGCAGGGGTCATGATGGAGAAGGTCAAGGCGATCCGAGACGCCAGTCAAGCAGCTTATGATGCAAGCTCAGCTCTTCAGAGCAATGTCCAGGTTAGTTGATTACCGCTTGTTCTGTTAGGATATGGTACCTAAAACTCTTCTTTCTGAAGATCTTAGTATCTGTACACCCACTGGGTGCGTCGATTGAATTTTTGGATTGGTGGGGGCACGCTGAGTGCACCCATTGGGTGTAGTCCCTGAGACTATGGTGGACTGCTGGCAGTCGACTATAATCTTTATACTTTGAACTTCTTCACTTTACTTTTTCCACTCGGTCTGGTCGAATGGAATCATGGAACCAGTGGGGGCACGCTGAGTGCACCAACTGGGTGTAGTCCCCGAGACCATGGTCGACTGCTGGCAGTCGACTATGGTCTGAAGAACATTTTTTTATGAAAGAATGGTTGACTGCTGGCAGTTAGCTATGGTTTAGGATCATAACTTTCTGTCTCTGTCGGTCGACTGATCGATTCGAGTCGGTAGAACCAGTGGGGGCACGCTGAGTGCACCCACTGGGTGTAGTCCCCGAGACTACTGTTGAATATTTTGATTCGGCTGTAGTCTTAGAAATGCTACGATTTTTTCTCTTAGTCACTCGGAAGTGACCTATTTTTGATGTCTGTCGACTGACTTTTCACAGAAATCTTGCGAGCTTGTGGCTCGTTATACTGAGTTGGAGGACAAACATATCCAGCTCGAACTTGACTTGAAGCTTGTCCAGGAGAACTTCATGAAGGCGAAGGAGGAAGCAAAAGGTATGTTTGGTGAGAATCTTGACGACTGGCCTTACTTTTTTTTGTCCATTCTTGATTCTGACCTTGTTGTCACTTTGTAGAAAAACTGAAGGAAGCTTTGAAGAAGAAGGATCTTGACCTTGCCGAGGCACAGAAAACGGCTTCAGACAAGACCAAGCTCGCGGAAGAAAAGTTGACTTCAGTCGGTAAACTTGAAGAGGAAAACGCCAATCTGAAAGCTGCTCTTGACGCGGCCAACAAGGAGGCCAGCCGACTGAAGAATGACAAGATTGCTCTGAGCGACAAGGCTAGCGAACTGGCGGGAAAGAAGAACGATCTAGAGGCTTCCCTGGGGGGGCTCGCCAAGAAGTTATTCCTCATGCTTGAAGGTAATCCCTTATATCAGACTGGCTTGTAATTATTGACTTACCATAGAACTGCTGGCTTATCTTTGGGTTGTGTTTACAGAATTCTGCCAAAACTTTGAGAAAGAGACTAGTCGAGTGGAGACAGGCCTGGATCCCATCAACTCTCCTGTGAAGGACAAAACTGCCATGAATGTGCTCCAACTGGAGTCTCGTGTTGCTGGTGTGGTGGACTATCTTGCTCGACTGAAGGTTGCAACGTCACACATCGACACAACACTCTGGCCGGGGGAAACGCTTCAGAATGACCTCGAGTCTCTGATGACTCGACTGGACGAAGTTCCAGGTCGAGTGCAAGAATGGAAGAAGTCTTCTGCCAGGTGTGGTGCTGATGTTGTTCTGTCTCTGGTCCGTGTTCACTGCAAGGATGCGCGAGAGGACAAGTTGGTGTCCCTCAAGGTGGCCAATACCAAGAAGCATGACTTCCGATCTTTCATGGAGACCTTCATTGTTGCTGCCACTCGGATTGCAGATGGAATCGACCTGGACGAGTTTGTTGCGCCTTCCAGTCCCCCGCCTGAGGAGTGAGAAAATATTTTTATGCCCTGCCTTAAATTTGCCTCGGAATGCCGAGTGGTTTCGTAACCGGTTAAACTTTGTCAGGCTTGATGCCTGAGCACTTCCGAATCCATAGGACGCTATCTGAACTTGGTTTTGCCGTTGAATATGTTTGCATTTGCCTTCGAGTGAAATATTGCTCTTCACTCGGAATATATTTTAGTGCATGTGACGTACTTTTGCAGGTTGAAGTACAAATTGTAGTCGACCTGCATCCTTGCGGGTCGGGACAAAGCGCACATTGTATTTGTGGCGGAGCTCTGAAGGAGAAGGTAACAGTCGACCAGCGCTTCATCATCCTTGTGAATCGGAATGGATTTCATACTTAGGCGAGTGTTAGACTGCGGCTAAGCCCCCGAGTGGGTGATTTGTTCTTCACTCGGTAGGATTTTTCACACTTAGGTGAGCACTGGACTGCACCTAAGCCCCTGAGTGGGAGGTTTGCTCTCCACTCGGTAGGATTTTTCACACTTAGGCGAGCACTGGGCTGCAGCTAAGCCCCCGAGTGGGAGGTTTGCTCTCCACTCGGTAGGATTTTTCACACTTAGGCGAGCACTGGGCTGCAGCTAAGCCCCCGAGTGGAAGGTTTGCTCTCCACTCGGTAGGATTTTCATATACTTAGGCGAGCACTGGGCTGCAGCTAAGCCTCCGAGTGGGAGGTTTGCTCTCCACTCGGTAGGATTTTTTGTGGCGCAGCTTCGAAGGAAAAGGTAGCAGTCGACCTGCACCTCGTCATCCTTGCAAAAGCGCATGTTGTATTTGTGGTGTAGCTCGGAAGGAGAAGGCATCAGTTGACCTGCACCTCGTCATCCTTGCAAAAGCGTACATTGTATTTAATACTTAGGCGAGCACTGGGCTGCAGCTAAGCCCCCGAGTGGGAGGCTGGCTCACCACTCGGTAGGATTTTAAAACTTAGGCGAGTACTTGGACTGCAGCTAAGCCCCTGAGTGGGGGGCTGGCTCACCACTTGGTAGGATTTTAAAACTTAGGCGAGTACTTGGACTGCAGCTAAGTCTCCGAGTGGGAGGCTGGCTCACCACTCGGTAGGATTTTTCACACTTAGGCAAGTACTTGGACTGCAGCTAAGCCTCCGAGTGGGAGGTTGGCTCACCACTTGGTAGGATTTTAAACACTTAGGCGAGTACTTGGACTGCAGCTAAGCCTCCGAGTGGGAGGCTGGCTCACCACACAGTAGGATTTTCAAGTACTTAGGCGAAATGGATTCGCAGCTAAGCCCCCGAGTGAGAGGCTGGGTCACCACTCGGCAGGAGTTTTTGTTTTTTACAGACTTAGGCGAAACGGATTCGCAGCTAAGCCACCCACTGGGGATTTCTCATGTAAACAGAAGTAACAACAATCACTGGAAAAATTATAATACTCTTGTCTTTGATAAATAAACTATAGAAGTACTTTTATTACATCTCATACGAGTGAATACTTAAGTATAAAAAGGGCAGAGCAGCTCCGCGTTCCAAGCTTGTGGCTCGTCGATCTGGCGATCGACATTGTAAAGACGGTATGCTCCATTGTGGAGGACTTTGGTGACGATGAAGGGACCTTCCCAAGTAGGAGCAAGCTTGTGTGGCTTCTGCTGATCCACTCGGAGAACCAAATTTCCTTCTTGGAAGGCTCGACTCTTCATGTTTCTGGCATGGAATCGACGCAAGTCTTGCTGATAGATAGTCGATCGGATCATGGCCATCTCTCTTTCTTCTTCTAGAAGGTCGACTACATCTTGTCGGGCTTGCTCTACTTCATCTTCAGTGTAGAGTTTGACTCGGGGCGCATTGTGAAGCAGGTCACTTGGCAGGACTACTTCAGCTCCATAGACCAGGAAGAACGGAGTTCTCCCAGTCGACCGATTAGGAGTGGTCCTTAATCCCCAAAGAACTAACGGAAGTTCGTCGACCCATGCGCCTACTGCATGTTTGAGATCGCGCGTCAGTCGGGGTTTCAGTCCTTTGAGAATTAAACCATTCGCTCGTTCGGCTTGTCCATTCGACTGGGGGTGAGCGACTGAAGCATAGTCGACTCGTGTGCCTTGAGATGCGCAAAAGGCTCTGAATTCGTCGGAATCAAAGTTTGACCCATTATCCGTGATGATGCTGTGCGGAACTCCATATCTGAATACTAACTCTCTGATGAAACTGATAGCAGTGCCAGCATCCAGATTCTTGATAGGCTTAGCTTCAATCCATTTGGTAAACTTGTCGACTGCTACTAGCAAGTGAGTGAAGCCACTCCTGCCAGTTCTCAGTGGTCCAACCATATCTAACCCCCAAACAACGAAGGGCCAGACGAGTGGAATGGTCTTCAAGGCTGAGGCGGGCTTATGCGATTGATTGGAATAAAACTGACATCCTTCACACTTATCGACTATCTCCTTTGCCATCTCATTTGCTCTCGGCCAGTAAAATCCCGCTCGGTATGCTTTAGTGATAACCCACAAGTATAGGGGATCGCAACAGCTTTTGAGGGTAGAGTATTCAACCCAAATTTATTGATTCGACACAAGGGGAGCCAAAGAATATTCTCAAGTATTAGCAGCTGAGTTGTCAATTCAACCACACCTGGAACTTAGTATCTGCAGCAAGTTGTTTAGTAGCAAAGTAATATGATAGTAGTGGTAACAGTAACAAAAGTAAAGACAATAAAAGTAATGTTTTGGGGTATTTTGTAGTGATTGTAACACTAGCAACGGAAAAGTAAATAAGCGTAAACCAGTATATGGAAAACTCGTAGGCATCGGATCAGCGATGGATAATTATGCCGGATGTGGTTCATCATGTAGCAGTCATAACATAGGGTGACACAGAACTAGCTCCAGTTCATCAATGTAATGTAGGCATGTATTCCGTATATGTCATACGTGCTTATGGAAGAGAACTTGCATGACATCTTTGGTCCTACCCTCCCGTGGCAGCGGGGTCCTACTGGAAACTAAGGGATATTAAGACCTCCTTTTAATAGATAACCGGAACAAAGCATTAGCACATAGTCAATACATGAACTCCTCAAACTATGGTCATCACCGGGAGTGGTCCCGATTATTGTCACTTCGGGGTTGCCGGATCATAACACATAATAGGTGACTATAGACTTGCAAGATAGGATCTAGAACACACATATATTCATGAAAACATAATAGGTTCAGATCTGAAATCATGAATATGCTCAGATCTGAAATCATGGCACTCGGGCCCTAGTGATAAGCATTAAGCATAGCAAAGTCATAGCAACATCAATCTCAGAACATAGTGGATACTAGGGATCAAACCCTAACAAAACTAACTCGGTTACATGATAAATCTCATCCAACCCATCACTGTCCAGCAAGCCTACAATGCAATTACTCACGCACGGCGATGAGCATCATGAAATTGGTGATGGAGGATGGTTGATGATGACGACGGCGATGAATCCCCCTCTTCGGAGCCGCGAACGGACTCCAGATCAGCCCTCCCGAGAGAGATTAGGGCTTGGCGGCGGCTCCGTATCATAAAACGCGATGATTTCTTCTCTCTGATTTTTTTCTCCCCGAAAGCCAATATATGGAGTTGGAGTTGGCGTCGGAGGGCCACCAGGGGGCCCACGAGGTAGGGGGCGCGCCCCCACCCTCGTGAGCAGGGTGTGGCCCCCCTGGTCTTCATCTTTTGCAAGGATTTTTCTTTATTTTTTCTAAGGTGTTCCGTGGAGTTTCAGGACATTCCGAGAATTTTTATTTTCTGCACAAAAAAACAACACCATGGCAGTTCTGCTGAAAACAGCGTCAGTCCGGGTTAGTTCCATTCAAATCATACAAGTTAGAGTCCAAAACAAGGGCAAAAGTGTTTGGAAAAGTAGATACGATGGAGACATATCAACTCCCCCAAGCTTAAACCCTTGCTTGTCCTCAAGCAATAGAGTTGACAAACTGAAAGAGAAAAAGAAAAACTTTTACAAACTCTGTTTGCTCTTGTTGTTGTAAACATGAAAAGCCAGCATTCAAGTCTCAGCAATTATCATGAACTAACCATACTCACAATGATACGTAGGTCTCACAATTACTCATATCAATAGCATAATCAGCTAGCTAACCATAATAGCAAAACTCGGATGACAACACTTTCTCAAAATAATCATAACATGATATAACAAAATGGTATCTCGCTAGCCCTTTCTGAGACCGCAAAACATAAATGCAGAGCACCTTTAAAGATTAAGGACTGACTAAACATTGTAATTCATGGTAAAAGAGATCCAGTCAAGTCATACCCAATATAAACCAATAATAATGAATGCAAACGACAGTGTGCTCTCCAGCGGGTGCTTTTTAAGAAGAAGGGTGATGACTCAACATAAAAGTAAAGAGATAGGCCCTTCGTAGAGGGAAGCAGGGATTTGTAGAGGTGCCAGAGCTCGGTTTTGAAATAGAGATAAATTATATTTTGAGCGGCATACTTTCATTGTCAACATAACAACTAAAAGACGACGATATCTTCCATGCTAAACAAATTATAGGCGGTTCCCAAACAGAATGATAAAGTTTATACTCCCCTTCCTCCACAAGCATCAATCCATGGCTTGCTCGAAACAACGAGTGCCTCCAACATTCAACGGGTCCCAAGGGGAGTTTTGTTTGCAGTTATTTTGATTTAGTTTGCACGAAGCATGGGACTGGGCATCCCGGATACCAGCCATTTTCTCGTGAATGAGGAGCGGAGTCCACTCCTCTTGAGAATAACCCGCCTAACACGGAAGATAAGGGCAGCTCTAGTTGACATATGAGCTATTCGAGCATGCAAAACAGAATGTTTATTTGAAGGTTTAGAGTTTGGCACATACAAATTTACTTGGAACGGCAGGTAAATACCGCATATAGGTAGGTATAGTGGACTCATATGGAATAACTTTGGGGTTTAAGGAGTTTGGATGCACAAGCAGTATTCCCGCTTAGTACAGGTGAAGGCTAGCAAAAGACTGAGAAGCGACCAACTGAGAGAGCGACAACAGTAGTAAACATGCATTAAAATTAATTCACACCAAGTACAAGCATGAGTAGGATATAATCACCATGAACATAAATATCATGAAGGCGATGTTGATTTGATTCAACTACATGCGTGAACATGTGCCAAGTTGAGTCGCTCAATGCATTTAAAGGAGGATACCACCTCATCGTACCACATCACAATCATTCTAATAGCATGTTGGCACGCAAGGTAAACCATTATAACTCATAGCTAATCAAGCATGGCACAAGCAACTATAATCTCTAAATGTCATTGCAAATATGTTTATTTCATAATAGCTGAATCAAGAACGATGAATCATCATATTTACAAAAACAAAAGAGGTCGAGTTCATACCAGCTTTTCTCATCCCAATAAGTCCATCATATATCGTCATTATTGCCTTTCACTTGCATGACCGAACGATGTATTCAATAATAAGAGTGCACGTGCATTTGACTAAGCTGAAATCTGCAAGCATTCAACTCAAGAGAGAAGACAAGTAATATGGGCTCTAAGTTTTAAATAAACAATCATGCATATAAGAGCCACTAAGCATTTTCAATATGGTCTTCTTGACCCCCAAAGAAAGGAAAAGAAATAAAAACTCTTTACACCGGAAAGCTCCCAACAAGTAAAAGAAGAACGGGAAATATTTTTGGGTTTTCTTTTTAATTCTACTACAAGCATGGAAAGTAAACTAACTAATTTTTTTGGTTTTTTCTTAAGGTTTATCAAACACACAAGAAGAAAGCAGGAAAAAGAAATTTAAACTAGCATGGATAATACAATGAAAGAGTATGAGCACCGACGTCTAGCAATGAGTGTGTGTGAACATAAATGTAATGTCGGTGGGAAATACGTACTCCCCCAAGCTTAGGCTTTTGGCCTAAGTTGGTCTATTGCCAAGGATGGCCTGGCGGATATCCGTAGGTGAAGCTGGGGTCGTATTGTGATGAAGAAGACTCTGACTGCCACTGGCTGGCAGCCTCCTCTGGATCCCAAGAATAAACTGATAGTCGTGGAGGCTCATCTTGTGGCTCCTGGGCTGGTGCAGGATTCCGATAGGCTTGAACAGCCGACCATGGAACGATGTGAGGTTCTGCAAACAAGTTAAACAAAGAAG